>NC_045956.1:153553501-153853987 GCF_010909765.2 Amblyraja radiata
AAAAAAAAAGTATTTATGAGTTTAGAAATAAAGACACGAATTGCTGGAATAACTCAGTGGGTCAGCAGCCTCTCTGGAGAACATGGATAGGTGACGTTTCGGGTTGGGACCCTTTTTGGTACTGAACATACTAATTCGCATAAACAATAGCGCAGTAACCTCAGATGAAATATCATAATTATTCTTATCTCAGCTTTGACAAACTTCTAGATAATCAAAGTATTTCTAAATCTTGTTGGCTTCTTTTGAATTTTGAAACTCATTCATTAAAAAAAAATGGTGTAGAAGTATTTAACCTGTGACCCTTTGCTAATGACTGCAATTTCCCTGTTTGTTCACTTCCCTTGACATCTGTCGCTAGGTAACACTTCGAGGACCCAGGAATGAGAGGTCAATTGCCATCAATAGGCACCCTATTTGTACTGTAATAAATATTATGTAATCCCCTTGACAGTCTGTGCATGTTGGGTAATGACCTTCATTACCACAGTGTAAGAAAGTTTCAGTAATTGTCGCCCTACATTTCCTCTTATCTCAGCTTGTTAATGTATTGCCTTTTGCATAATGGGAGGGCAGTCCCCGTGGCTGCTGGCTTCACAAAGCCACTCCTCGCCACTCCTCACTCTTACAAAAGCTTCACCTTCCTTTAAGCTTTGATGGGGGTCTTGCACATCTGCGATGCTTAGTCACACTCCCTCTCTCGCTGCCCTACTGCCCGATTTACCCCTCCCCATGCTGCTCCGCACATTCACAACCCTATTCATTTAAGAGAAAAGCTGCTGAAACTGCTGACCTGTCCGGCAGGAGACCTTTGTTTTGGTCATCCTTCCTCTGAAAGGGATGCAAATAGGAGGCACCGCTGCATTGTGCTTTTTTGCACCCTCTATTTATCAAAAGTATAATGGATTATAGATTATATGGATGCATGAATTATAGTCACTGAAGTGGTCCCGAGTTAGCCTTGCCACGAGCGGCCCTTACAAACCCATCACCAACAAGAAGGCCGCATGCACAATCCTAACTCACACCCGGACCACCTATTATTTTTCCACAATAGAAATTTTTGTCTTCCTTTCTTGCTTTTGCTCAGAGGAAGATGGCTACCTTTGCAGCAAGGCAGGCTGAAGAAACCAAGACCAGCTGCAGTCTAGAATAATAGGTGCCTGACATTGGCATTACAACTGCATAAAGGGCAGCTGATGTCAAAGGAGCAGAACTGAATGTAAAAAATCCACACGGCCTGATGCAAGAATGTCGAATTTGTAGCAAAGTCGCTTATTGGAGGCACAGGATTAGTGTATCTCACACATGGAGTAGCTAAATATCTCTGGACTTGCCAGTAATTACTGCTTATAAAAGTCCAATTGAGTAACAGAATTTTTAATCATTTAAACAATTGGATTTGCAGCTTAAAATGAAGATCAGGTGAAAGGTGAATAAACCATGGTTTCAAGAAAACTAGAACAATTGAGAAAATCTTTCTTAGCTAAGATACAGGATGAAGAAAAGTCTATTGCACAAACTCATTTGCAATCCACCCAAAGTGCCTTTACGATGACAATGAGCCAGAGTCTGCATTTGGTTTCAGACAGTGGCTGAAATATGTAACATTTTTTACAATAGAGACACTTCTGAGTATTTTCTGCTACTCCGTTCTGTGACTGAGGAGTTGAATTAACCTGAAACATGGGTTAGAGAATTGCAGAAACAAGGTTGTAGGCCCATTTTCAACTGGGCAACTTCCTCACTCAAAATGTGAGATTGTAGTGCTTATTCTGCATTATACAGGCGTACAGTTATACTGCCTCAAATCAACATTTAATTTTCAATATTTGGACTTAGCAAGTCAATTTCATCTAGTTCATTCTTTTCAATTATTTCTTCATTACTTAAGATGTTATCTTCCACATTAATTAACTTTCATATCTTGGATTAGAAGCTAAAACATATGTACCTGTGTGCCAAGTGAAAATGATCTGTGTTGGAATTGTAATGTTTTCCTGGAACGGTGCAGCCACAGAAATCAAGACCTGCGATTCCTCTTTTACCAACAATCTGTCGTGGACCAATTATATTGATGTGACAGTCAAGAAGGCACCAACGGCTCTATTTCTTTTGGAGGTGAGGAAATTCAGCGTGT
This sequence comes from Amblyraja radiata, assembly GCF_010909765.2. NCBI lineage: Eukaryota > Metazoa > Chordata > Chondrichthyes > Rajiformes > Rajidae > Amblyraja > Amblyraja radiata. Next base: position 153,555,642 of record NC_045956.1, read on the forward strand.
TTCCAAGAACTCTTAAAAACTTCTACCACTGCACCATAGAAAGCATGCAGCCGGGTTGCAACACAGCTTGGTTTGGGAACAGCTCTGCCCAAGACCCCAATAAGTTGCAGGGAGTTGTAGATGTGGCCCAGTCCTTCACATAGACCAGACTCCCCGACATTGACTCAATCTACACTTCACGCTGTCCTGGAAAAGTAGACACATTAATTAAAGAATTGCCCCAACCATTCCTTCTTCTCCCTACTCCCATTGGACAAAAGGTTGAAAGCACACACCACCAGACTTAGGAACAGCTTCTTCACCTCTGTTATCAGACTTCTGAACAGTTCTTCCATGAGCTAGGGAACTGCCAATGGAACTATTGTGCTGCAATGATCAGAACTATATTTGGCAATCTGTATCTGCTGAGGCCTTGGAGAATTTTCTATATTTTGATTATTCTGGGGAACTTTACCTTTCTGATGAAAGCTTTTATGGAGGGACTGTAGGTTTGTATCTCTGAGCAATCATCCCAACAGGCCACAAATTTAGTTGTATGGATTGGGACGTTTGCTGTACTCAAGATTTCAGCCTGTTACTCTAGTTATACTTTTCCCTATTACTTTTGCAGGCTTTTAGTGCACCTTTAATTACTTACGGCATGATAGATTACCAACTTGGGTGAAACGCAAAAAGCCTGGATATTAGTGATTGAAATCAAGTGGAATAGCCTGCATTTGTAGAAAATCTCTCATGTGCTCTGGTGGTACCAAAGTGTTTCACAACCAAGAAGTTGCTTATGAAATGTGCTCAATCTGCAAGACCAACAACCAGTTCTTGTACAGCACGGCCCCACATATATCATTGTACTTCCTGATAATCTTTGTATTATTGCTGATTGAAATATGGCTATTGACCAGGACCTTAGAGGAACTTGCTGCGCATTGAAAAATTTACACGGGATATTTTATATTCTCACGAGCAGGTAGACATGCCACTGTTTATTGTCTCATCTGTAACTATCACTCATGACAGTACAGAACCCCTTCAGTATTGCACTGATGTGATGGCTGTCACTTGCTTGGCAGCACTTGCTCTTTGAGAATGGACAGCACTGAGGCGAATAAAGGCTGCTAACCAAAAGGAACTGTCAAAAACTATGGAGACACAGGAGACGGCAGATGCTGGAATCCATGCTAAGTTGCTCATTGAAGGCTGTCAGAGTTAGAAAGTTAGCTGGAGCTTGGATCTGCACTCAACTCCATTAGTTTCAAGTGCAGAATTCCGTACTCTACTGTGAAAGTTACTGAACTTTGTCAACTACTTTTAAACATTTTATTGAAATTCTACTAGGTTTTTTTGCAACTTCATAACGACTCTGATATTATGTTTGAGTGCTTCAACATTTAATATACCTCACAGGAATTAACATTCTGATTCTAAAATGTTAGCATACTATTTGGATAAATGCATCTGTTCAGACAGGTTAAATGCATACATAAGCATTCTCTATGGCAGTAATGCAAGAATATTCTTATAGATTACTTTTCCAATGGGTTTGAAATTTATTTGGATAGATTACAGAAAGGGGGCATGAAAGCTTTTAAAAAAAATCAATCACTGTAAAAAAGAAAAGAAAATACTATAACTACCGATTTCATATTACGATGCATTTAGTGACAGAAAACTACACTAAAAAACATCAATTATTAATTTCTGTCCACGTCCTCAGGATTGAATACGGTAGCAGACTTTGAAGAAAATAACAACAGCTCCCCAACAACATACTCAACACAGGGTAAGCTTTCTATACGTTTATCAGAATAATCTTATTTTTAAATAAGAACCTTGTAGATCGTAAAACCATGTAAAAATCGTAAATAATAATAACAGGCAATAAAATCGGAAAATGTGGAACTGCACAGGTGACACCATTCTACAAATTGATAGGATAGCGTTTCCAGTCCTCCTTCTTCATCAAGGCAAAGGTTTAGATGAATGATCCCACTAGAAATGTTGGCACTCTTTACTTTTTCAAGTGCTGATACAGCTCTTAAAAACATGAGCACTTCTGTTTCAATAAGTTCGTCGAATCTGTACATTAAAATAAAGTTATAATTTATTCTTGAACTGGATTTAACACACGTTAGTTTTCAAATTTTGAAATCAATATTCTGAAGTGGTGAAGTAAAACAGTGAGATTTTCTGTTTGATTGTACATCATTGAAGCACATTGGGATGTTTCTATAACAATAGTAGTTGTCACTTATGACCCGGTCCCACTTAGGCGATTTGTTTAGGCAACTACAGGCGACTCAGAGAGTGGTAGCTGTGTGGAATGAGCTTCCAGTGAAGGTGGTGGAGGCAGGTTCGTTTTTATCATTTAAAAATAAATTGGATAGTTATATGGATGGGAAAGGAATGGAGGGTTATGGTCTGAGCGCAGGTATATGGGACTAGGGGAGATTATGTGTTCGGCACGGACTAGAAGGGTCGAGATGGCCTGTTTCCGTGCTGTAATTGTAATATGTTATATGTTAGTTTGTCGCCACATGTTCGCCGGCGATCGCCAGGAGTAGTCTCCTCGGTCGCGCAAAAAGTTGTAGCATCTTTCTGGTCGCTGCTAAATTTTACAACATGTTGAACATTTTTCGGCGACAGTGTGTTTGACGCTAATGAGTGTAGCTTGACTTGTCCTGACGTAGGTGCTGTTGTAGGTTGTTGCCAGGATGACGTAGGTTGTCGCCGTTTTTTCGGCAACTTGCTATGACTATGACAGTCACCAGCAGTTGCCCAAAAAATAGCCAAGTGGGACAGGCCCATTAGAGTTAGAGTCAAACAACATGGAAACAGGCCCTTCGGCCCAACTTGCCCACGACGACCAACATGCTCCATCTACACTTGTCCCACTTGCCGGCTTTTGGCCCACTTACCTATCTTATCCATGTACCTGTCGAAATGTTTCTTTAACATTGCAATACTCCCTGCCTCAACTACCTCCTCTGGCAGCTTGTTCCATACACCCACCACTCTTTGTGCAAAAAAAGGTTGCCCTTCAGGTTCCCATTAAATCTTTTCCCTCTCATCTTTACCCTATGCCCTCTGGTTCTCAATTCCCATACTCTGGGTAAAAGACTGTGTGTTTACCCGATCTATTCCTCAATTATATTAAATTATATTAATCCACGGACCTCCAGGTCACCTATTGCCTGCAGTTGGACAAAGCGGTTTATGGCAGGAATGGGAAGGTCTTGGTGGAGTCTACGGGCTCTCAGCACAGTGGCATGTCTGAGTGCAGGACATTCCCCAATTGTAGATCACTGAAGGCACTCACAGAACAGCTTAGACAACTGCAGAGACCACATCCCCATGGCCCTCTGGGACTCGTCATTGCCATTTAGATTGAATGACTGCAAATCTCTCTGACATTCACATTCAACAACACTTAAAAAGTATTAAGAAATAAAAATAGACAAGATTTGAACATTAGCATATATTTAAAAAACAACTAAAAATATTTATACTAACCAAATTCAATGTGATAAAGAAGCCATTTCTTTCTTGTTGTTTCAGTTAGGTTACTGTATTTGCATTAGTTTTAAAGTGGCGCAGGTTCACCCTAAGTACTAAGAAATTTGTAGATGCAATTTAAGTTTTTGTAAAGTGTATATTTTAATGTAAAGATATCATATAGTGATACATATAAAATAAAGATATCAATACTAATTTTAAATTGTTATAGTTTCTTAGTTTATTTGTCATTTCTGATGTTCTTCATTCTTGAATCAATTTTTATTAATTTTTTTGGTTTTGTGTATTGTCATGCCGTGTTCGGTTAATACAGGATCAAAATATTAATTGAGGATGTTAGTCATATCCTTTGCATCCACATAAAAGGTTTCTTATCTTACTAGGCCCTACTTTCCTTGTTTATCCTTCTGCATTTTATGTATTTGGAAAACATCTTTGGATTGCTCTGATATTACTTGCTAATATTTTGCATAATATCTCATTTACTAACTCCAATTTTAATTTTTTTTCTTTCATTTTCCATAGTATTATGCTGCAATGAGTTCTAAATATGTGCCATACGCTTTTACTCTGCTTTATCCAGCTTTCTTTGCACAAAACAGGTACTGGGTAAAATATGGAATAATTGAAATCCATCATTAGTATTGCATCAGTTTTTGTGCATTGGTATAAAATATTCTTACACATTTGTTACTCTATCTTTGAGTTGCTTGGAGGTCTTTAGTGCATTACCATACTGTGACAGTCTTTATCTGTTTTTTCGTTCAAACCATATAATATTATTTGATGACCCATTTAACATATCATCCCTTTTCATATCTGTGATTTCTTCTTTAACCAATGCCACCATCCAATGTTGTTTCCCCCCCCATTTCATCTAAAAGTATTGTACTCAGACAAATAATGCTTCAAGTATTACCTGTCTTTAAGTCATACTTCCATTGCAGCTGTAATGCCATACTTCCAAATGTCTAGCTGTGATTTTAACTTATCTGTCTTGTTCACTATATTCCTTGTTTTTAGGTAAGTCCCATTGAGAAATACCACCCGTACGTTTTGTTTGTTTTTGACTAATGGGCTTTGTCAATTTTCTATTAATTTTCTGCCTTTCTTACCTGGATCTGTTCTTTTTCATACTTCCCAATTTTTATTAAACTTCCAATGACCAGCCAAACCAGTTTAAAACTTCCTCAATTACACCAGCAAGCATACCCACAGATATTTTGTGTCCATGTCAATAGACAATAGGTGCAGGAGTAGGCCATTCGGCCCTTCGAGCCAGCACCGTCATTCAATATGATCATGGCTGATTATCCCCAATCAGTACCCTGTTCCTGCCTTCTCCCCATATCCTCATGACTCCACTATCTTTAAGAGCCCTATCGAGCTCTCTCTTGAAAGTATCCAGAGAACTGGCCTCCACCACCCTCTGAGGCAGAGAATTCCACAGACTCACCACTCTCTGTGTCCTGTTGAGTTGTAATCTATATGCTTTTACCTGTTTAAAAAATATATATTTTGCAAAATTAATATGGAAGAAAATTCTTAAATCAGCACAAAGCTACCTGGTGAAACTTATTTCTCTTATTTCACACTTTTTCCAAAGGACAAAGCAAAACGCACGAGAGTCTTCTCTGATAATGAAATGGAGTTGTGTGAGAATATAAGAGGAGGGTAGATCAGGGGGAATCAATAGATGTAGAATATTTGCATTTTCTGAGGGCTTTTGACGAGATACCACATAATAGTTTGATACATAATATGTGAACTTTGTGGGTTTTGTTAACATACTAGCATGGATAAAGCATTGGTTAAAGGAACAATTCACAACTGTTTTATATCTGCGTCACTAATGACTTAGCATCAATCAGAACTGTGACTGAATTCTTCTAAACTGTGAACTACTCATTCACATGAAATATATTTAGCTTTCTTTGGAGCCATTACATTGATCGGTGAACAATATTGCTTAGAACTCAGTTCTAGTGCATTCAGAAAGTATTCCCCCTTCACTTTTTGCACATTTTGTTACATTACAGCCTTATTTTAAAATGGATTAAATTCTTTTTTTTTATCATCAATCTACATACAATACCCCCAGAATGAAGAAGCGAAAACAGGTGTTTCGAAATTTTTGCAAAATAATTAAAAATAAATAACTGAAATATCACATTTACATAAGTATTCAGACTCTTTGCTATGACACTCAAAATTGAGCTTCGGTGCATTCTGTTTCCATTGATTATCCTTGAGATGTTTTTACAACTTGATTGGAGTCCACCAGTGGTAAATTAAATTGATTGGACATGATTTGGAAAGGCACACACCTGTCTATATAAGGTCCCACATTTGACAGTGCATGTCAGAGCAAAAACCAAGCCATAGTTTTTATAGCTATATAAAAAGAAAAAGGGTGGCTAAGGTGAACGTTGGTCCATTGGAGGGTGAGACTGGAGAGTTGTTGGTGGGGAACATGGAAATGGCAAAGGCATTAAACGAGTATTTTGTATCAGTCTTCACCATAGAAGACACAAAAAATATTCCAACGCTGGATAAACAGGGGGCGGTAGGAATGGAGGAGCTAAATACTATTAAGATCACCAAGGAGGTGGTATTAGGGAAATTAATGAGACTGAAGGAGGATAAATCCCCTGGGCCTGATGGATTACATCCAAGGGTCTTGAGGGAGATAGCGGTGGGGATTGTGGATGCATTGGTGATAATTTTCCAAAACTCCCTGGAGGCAGGAACGGTCCCAGTGGATTGGAAAATGGCCAATGTAACACCTATATTTAAAAAAGGAAGTAGACAGAAGGCGGGTAACTATAGACCGGTTAGTCTAACATCGGTGGTGGGTAAAATGTTAGAGACAATTATTAAAGAAACACTAACGGGGCACTTGGATAAACATGACTTCATCGGACAGAACCAGCATGGTTTTGTGAAGGGGAAATCCTGTTTAACGAATCTGCTCGAATTCTTTGAGGAAGTAACAACCCGGGTGGATAAAGGGGAACCGGTGGATGTGGTATACTTGGACTTCCAAAAGGCTTTTGACAAGGTGCCACATAAGAGACTATTGCTAAAAATAAAAAATTATGGGATTGGGGGTAATATATTAGCATGGGTAGAGGATTGGCTAACAAATAGGAAGCAGAGAGTGGGGATAAATGGTTCATACTCGGGATGGCAACCGGTAACTAGCGGGGTTCCGCAAGGGTCGGTGCTGGGACCCCAGTTGTTCACAATTTATATAAATGATTTGGAGGAGGGAACCAAGTGTAATATATCAAAATTTGCGGACGATACAAAAATGGGAGGAAAAGTTGGGGATGAGGAGGATAGGAAGAGTCTGCAAATGGATATAGATAAGCTAGGTGAGTGGGCAACAACTTGGCAGATGAAATTTAATACTAATAAATGTGAAGTCATTCACTTTGGGAAAAAAAATGATAGGGCAAGTTATTTTCTAAATGAGGAGGAGCTGCGTTGTAATGCAACGCAAAGGGATCTAGGGGTATTAGTACATGAATCACTAAAAGTCAGTATGCAGGTGCAGCAAGCAATCAGGAAGGCCAATGGAGTTTTGGCCTTTATTGCTAGGGGGATTGAGTATAAAAACACGGAGGTCTTGCTGCAGCTGTACACAGTATTAGTGAGACCACATTTGGAATACTGTGTACAGTTCTGGGGTCCATACTTAAGGAAGGATGTACTAGCCCTGGAGGCAGTGCAGCTGAAGGTTTACAAGATTAATTCCTGCAATGAGGGGATTGACATATGAGGAAAGGTTAAGTAAGCTGGAGCTCTACTCTTTGGAGTTTAGGAGAATGAGAGGCGATCTCATTGAAACATATAAGATCGTGAGGGGCCTTGATCGGGTGGATGCACCGAGGATGTTCCCAATGATCGGGGAAACTAGAACTAGGGGACATAGTTGCAGAATAAGGGGGGGCTCTTTTAAAACTGAGATGAGGAAGAACTTCTTCACCAAGAGGGTGGTTAATTTATGGAATTCACTGCCCCAGGGAGCAGTGGAAGCAGAAACGTTAAATATATTTAAGTCTAAAATAGATGGTTTTTTAGCTGCCGAGGGGATAAGGGGCTACGGGGAGAGGGCAGGGATATGGACCTAGGTATGGTTAGTATAGTAAGACCTGAGTGATCTCCTGGACAAGTGTCGATCGCCTGGATTGGGGTCGGAGAGGAATTTCCCGGATTTTTTTTCCCGAATTGGACCTGGGTTTTTATCCGGTTTTTTGCCTCCCCCAGGAGATCACGCGGTTCTTGGGGTGGAGAGGGGTGATAGCGGTATAAAGGGGAGGGTAGTGTCTTGTGTTCTGTGTCTTGTGTCTACTGTTTGTGGGTAAGTGTGTCTGTTTAGTGTTCAGCCATGAGCGAATGGCGGTGCGGGCTCGACGGACCTGGTGGTCTACTCTCGCACCTACTTTCTATGTTTCTATGTTTCTATGAAGATGAAGGAATTGTCTGTAGACCTCCGAGATAGGATTGTGTCGAGACACAGATCTGGGGAAGGGTATAAAACAATTTCTGCAGCTTTGCAGGTCCTGAAGAGCAAAGTGGCCTCCGTCATTTTTAAATGGAAGAACTTTGGAACCACCAGAACTCTTCTTAGTGCTGGTCCCCCGGCCAAACTGAGCAATCGGGGGAGAAGGGCCTTGGTCAGGGAGGTGACCAAGAACCCGATGGTTCCTCTGTGGAGATGGGAGAACCTTCCAGAAGGACAAATATATCTGCAGCACTCCACCAATCAGGCCTTTGTGGTAGAGTGGCCAGATGGAAGCCACTCCTCAGTAAAAAGCACATGACAGCCCACTTGGAGTTTGCCAAAAGACATGAGAAACAAGATTCTTTGGTTTGATGAAACCAAGATTGAACTCTTTGACCTGAATGCCTAGCATCACGTCTGGAGGAAACCAGGTACTGATCATCACCTGGCCAATAACATACCTACGGTGAAGCATGGTGGTGGCAGCATCATGCTGTGGGGATGTTTGTCAGTGGCAGGAACTAGGAGACTAGTCATGATTGAGGGAAAGATGAACAGAGCAAAGAACAGGGAGATCCTTGATGAAAACCTGCTCCAGAGTGTTCTGGACCTCAGACTGGGGTGGAGGTTCACCTTCCAACAGGACAATGACCCTAAACACACAGCCAAGACAATGTAGGAGTGGCTTCATGACAAGTCTGTGAATGTCCTTGAGTGGCCCAGCCAGAGCCCAGACTTGAACCCAATCGAATATCTCTGGAGGGACCTGAAAATAGCTGTGCATCGATGCTCCCCATCCAACCTGCCAGAGCTTGAGAGGATCTACATAGAAGAATGGGAGAAATTACCCAAATACAGGTGTACCAATCTTGTAGCATCATATCCAAGAAGACTTGAGGCTGTAATCACTGCCAAAGTTGGCTCAACAAAGTACTGAGAAAAGGGTCTGAATACTTATGTAAATGTGATATTTCAGTTATTTATTTTTAATTACTTTGCAAAAATTTCTAAACACCTGTTTTCGCTTTTTCATTCTGGGGAATTGTGTGTAGATTGATGATACAAAAAAAAGAATTTAATCCATTTTAATATAAGGCTGTAATGTAACAAAATGTGCAAAAAGTCAAGGGGTCTGAATACTTTCTGAATGCACTGTAGTACTGAGTTCAAAGCAATATTGTTCACCGATCAACGTAATGGCTCCAAAGAAAGCTAAATATAAAATGTGGCAAATGTGAAGGAGTCTGAATATTTTCTGTATACACTGTATACATAACATAACTTTTTTTATGTTCCTTCAATGCAGTATTCTATTCTGCATTTTCCCGTTTCTATGAGAATATGCCATCCTTAGAAGCTGCCAATGAACCTGTTCTAATGTCATTTGAATCCAAAGCCCTTCCTCTACACCATCTCGCCAACTAACCTTTCTGCACTACACTTTTAAAAATCAAAAATCAATGTTGTATAGCACTGTGGCACTGGACTAATGCAGGCATCAAAGCCCCTGCTTCATAATCTCTTTCTTAACTTGAATTCACTTTTGCTGTGTACGGCATCCTCTTCAGGGCTGTCTTTCTCATGTAATTTTGACAAACTTGAAACAAAATGCGTTTGTTTTTTTTCTTTTTCTATCATTTAATATGAGTAGTGCCTGGTTGAGGATTCAGTACTAAACCCTGACGTATCCCACTGGTAATAGTTTGTTAACTTAAATCACTTATTTCTTGCTACTTCCTGTTTTTAGACCTTCTCCCAATGTTCAAAGCATGATAGTAAAATACCATTAGCCCACAATTTATGTAACAACGTTTGGTGTGGTACCTTTTGAAAATCCTGATAGCCATCATATGCCAGTTTATCTTGTCTATCCTGCTGCTTACCACTGCTAAAATTATATTTGGCTTGTCAGATGTGACTTCCATTCCATAAAACTGTTGACAGTTTAAGATATATAAGTGGTCAGATATCACATTGTTAAAGATATGTTACAGGAATTTTAAATCACATTTTTTTTAATCTTAAAGGATTCAATCGGTGCCATTTAAAAAGATGGCAACGAATTCTCGTGGCATGATGCCTGAGCGACTCTCAAAAAAATTTCCTTTTTAATTTGCCACAGTAAGTACTGTGAGAAAACAATTAATTGGTTACGGAATAGTTTGGGCCTTTGCAAAGACAATAGACAATCGGTGCAGGTGTAGGCCATTTGGCTCTTCGAGCCAGCACCGTCATTCAATGTGATCCTGGCTGATCATCCCCAATCAGTACCCCGTTCCTGCCTTCTCCCCATATCCCATGACTCCACTATTTTTAAGAGCCCTATCTAGCTCTCTCTTGAAAGCATCCAGAGAACTTGTCTCCACTGCCCTCTGAGGCAGAGAATTCCACAGACTCGCCACTTTCTGTGAGGAAAAAGTGTTTCCTTGTCTCCATTCTAAATGGCTTACTCCTTATTCTTAAACTGTGGCCCCTGGTTCTGGACTCCCCCAACATCGGGAACATGTTTCCTGCCTCTAGTGTGTCCAAGCCCATAACAATCTTATATGTTTCAATGAGATCCTCTCTCATCCCTCTAAACTCCAGAGTGTACAAGCCCAGCTGCTCCATTCTCTCAGCATATGACAGTCCCGCCATCCCAGGAATTAATCTTGTAAACCTACGCTGCACTCCCTCAATAGCAAGAATGTCCTTCCTCAAATTAGGGGACCAAAACTGCACACAATACTCCAGGTGTGGTCTCACTAGGGCTCTGTACAACTGCAGAAGGACCTCTTTGCTCCTATATTCGATTCCTCTTGTTATAAAGGCCAACATGCCATTTGCTTTCTTCACTGCCTGCTGTACCTTCATGCTTACTTTCATAGACTGATGTACAAGGACCCCCAGATCCCGTTGTACTTCCCCTTTTCCCCAACTTGACGCCATTTAGATAGTAATCTGCCATCCTGTTTTTGTTACCAAAGTGGATAAGCTCACATTTATCCGCTTTAAACTATATCTACCATGCATCTGCCCACTCCCCCAACCTGTCCAAGTCACCCTGCATTCTCATAGCATCCTCCTCACAGTTTACACTGCCACCCAGCTTTGTGTCATCTGCAAATTTGCTAATGTTACTTTGAATCCCTTCATCCAAATCATTGATGTATATTGTAAACAGCTGCGGTCCCAGCACCGAGCCTTATGGTACCCCACTAGTCACTGCCTGTCATTCTGAAAAGGACCCATTAATCCCTACTCTTTGTTTCCTGTCTGCCAACCACTTCTCTATCCATGTCAGCACTCTACCCTCAATACCATGTGCCCTAATTTTGCCCACTAATCTCCTATGTGGGACATTATCAAATGCTTTCTGAAAGTCCAGGCACACTACATCCACTGGCTCTCCTTTGTCCATTTTCCGAGTTAGATCTTCAAAAAATTTCAGAAGATTAGTCAAGCATGATTTCCCCTTTGTAAATCCATGCTGACTCAGACCGATCCTGTTACTGCTATCCAAATGTTCGGCTATCTCATCTTTTATAATTGACTCCAGCATCTTCCCCACCACCGATGTCAGGCTAATTGGTCTATAATTCCCTGTTTTCTCTCTCCCGCCTTTCTTAAAAAGTTGGATAACATTAGCTACCCTCCAATCCACAGGAACTGATCCTGAGTCTGTAGAACATTGGAAAATTATCACCAATGCATCCATGATTTCAAGAGCCACTTCCTTAAGTACCCTGGGATGCAGACCATCAGGCCCTGGGGATTTAACAGCCTTCAGTCCCATTAGTCTATCCAACACCATTTCCTGCCTAATGTGGATTTCCTTCAGTTCCTCTGTCACCCCAGATCCTCTGGCCACTAGTACATCAGGAAGATTGTTTGTGTCCTCCTTAGTGAAGACAGATCCAAAGTGCCTGGTCAACTCATCTGCCATTTCCTTGTTCCCCATAATAAATTCACCCTTTTCCGTCTTCAAGGGTCCAACTAATATTTTAACTAATTTTTTCCTCTTCATATACCTAAAGAAGCTTTTACTATCCTGCTTTACATTCTTGGCTAGCTTACCTTCATACCTCATCTTGTCTCCCCGTATTGTCTTTTTGGTTATCTTCTGTTGTTCTTTAAACATTACCCAATCCTCTTGCTTCCCGTTCATCTTTGCTACGTTGTACTTCTTCGCTTTAATTTTTATGCTGTCCCTGACGTCCCTTGTCAGCCATGGTCATCCCTTTCTCCCCTTGGAATCTTTCTTCCTCCTAGGAATGAACTGATCCTGCACCTGTATTATTCCTAGAAACACCTGCCATATTTGTTCCACTGTCATCCCTGCTAGTGTATCTTTCCAGTCAACTTTGACCAGCTCCTCCCTCATGGCCCTATATTCCCCTTTATTCAATTGCAACACTGACACCTCCGATCTACTCTTTTCCCTCTCCAATTGTAGATTAAATCTGACCATGTTATGGTCACTGCCTCCTAATGGCTCATTAACCTAGAGAATCCATCACAAAGGCACTCTACATAGTCCCTTTCTTGGGGTCCAGTACCAACCTGATTTTCCCAGTCGACCTGTATGTTGAAATCTCCCATAACAACCACAGCATTGCTTTTGCTACATGCCAATTTTAACTCCTGATTCAAATTGCGCTCTATGCCCAGGCTACTGTTTGGGGGCCTGTAGATTAGTCCTATTAGGGTCTTTTTACCCTTACAATTCCTTAGTTCTATCCATACTGATTCCACATCTCCGGTTTCAATGTCACCCCTTGCAAGGGACTGAATTTCATTCTTCACCAACAGGGCAACCCCTCTGCCCACCTGTCTGTCTTTTCGATAAGAGGTGTACCCTTGAATATTCAGTTCCCAACCCTGGCCCTCTTGCAGCCATGTTTCAGTAATTCCCACAACATCATACTTGCCAGTTTCTAACTGAGCCTCAAGCTCGTCCACTTTATTCCTTATACTTCGCGCATTCATATACAGCACTTTGACGTCCGTATTCACTTCTCCCCTCGCAATTAACCCTGTCCTTACTCTGTTGTCCATTCTCAAGCTTTCCTTCCCATTACATCCTATAGAAAGGACAGGCAGGTGGGCAGAGGAGGGGGGGTAGCTCTGCTGGTGAGGGATGGAATTCAGCCCCTTGTGAGGGGAGACATAGGGACTGACGAGGTAGAGTCACTGTGGATTGAGTTGAGGAATTGCAAAGGCAAGAAGACACTAATTGGTGTTATTTACAGACGTCGGTCTCGCCGGTCGAGTCCCGTCTCCAGGATTGGAGCCACTGACGTGTCCGTCACTCAGACTGGAAACATTGTCTCCCCGGACAGTTCCCAAGTGGGCGTACCTGTTTTCATTAGGCACATCCACCTGAGTCTTCTGCACTCCACGATTTCCACCCTTTCTCTCCGTCACACACCTTGGTTCTTCCCGTATCCTCGGCGTGACTACCTCACTGTAGGTCTTGTCCAGGAAACTCGCGTTTTCCCGGATGGCCCTGAGGTCATCCAGCTGCTTCTCCAGTGCCCCAACACGGTCCTTTAGGAGCTGAAGCTGGACGCACTTGCCACAGTTGTAGCAGCCAGATGCTCCATCTGTGTCCCTGGGCTCCCACATTCTGCAAGCCTCACACTGTCTCATCTGCCCCGACTTGTGTTCCCCGCACTCCGTTCTCTCGAGCTTTATGCGTAGCCTCCTCTCCTCGCCGATGACGCTCGAGCCAAAGGCTCGCACTTTCCTCACAAGGCACTTTCCTCACAGCCGCTCCCTAAGAGCCGTCTTGCTTATATTGACTGATAAATTGTCTGATTTACCAATTTACATACCAAATTCTTCAGTTTTAAACTGTTTTCCCCATCTTACTCACTTCTAACTCTCCTCCCACTCGGGCTAGAGCCAATCAGTGCTTTTTCCTGCTTTTCTTTGTTGCTGTTTCTTCAAAATCTACGGGAGCTCTGAGTTGATAAGGATGTACCACACAAATGCCATGCATTCTTTCTTATCTAATTAATTAATTTACAGCATAAAACACCTCTCCAGTGTTTAGCACTTAAAAATATGTTGGCTTTGCTTGCCAGTCTCAATAATATATTTTTTTCCTTTTTGTTATAATCTCAACTGATGTTCAATCAATAATTCAAGGTAATTTATAATTTTTAAGATAATACTCCTCTGCCTTCAGGTTATTTTGGATCTCATCTTGCATTAATTCCCATGCTATCTGTGCCTTATTGGTTTGCTTAAGAAATCATCTTCCTTTAAAGTCCTTTTAAATTATATCCTTAATTTACTTTGCAATGTGGAAACAGGCCGCTCGGCCCACCAAGTCTGCACAGACCAGCGAACCCCGTACATTAGAACTATCCTACAGACTAGGGACAATTTAATGTTTACAGAAGCCAATTAACCTACAAATCTGCATGTCTTTGGAGTGTGGGAGGAAACTAGAGCTCCCGGAGAAAACCCATGTAGTCCTAGGGAGAACGTACAAACCGTGTACAGCAGCACCTATAGTCAGGATTGAACCCGGGTCTCTGGAGCTGTAAGGTAGCAACTCTACCACTGTGCCACCCTTCATCCTTACTGGGAATACTTTCACCAGAAGGACTGCAGTAGTTCAAGAAGGCAGTTGCAACCATCTTCTTGTGTAGTTAAGTATGGGAAATAAATGCTGGCCTTGCCTGCAATGTCCAGACCCGGAAGATGAATGACAAAGGATGGAGTACAGTTGTGCGACCAAGTCCTTCTGCTCCTAATTTATTTGTCAATAAGTATACTTCAATAATTGCTGACCTAACTGTCACTCAGTATCTTGTGAATGATGTGTTAGCTTCCATTGCAGCAGGAGCAGTGCCCATTTCATCATTTAGTTAGAAGAGGGATATTGTCTTCCTGAGAGAATACAGAGGGAAGGAGTAAATATTGACTCCCGGTGTTAGGAATGTAAATTACAGTAAAAGGTTAAGGCATTCAGAATTTAATTTCTTTGGGAAAAGGTTTATTTTTAAAGTGACCTAACTGTAGGAATTGGCAAAATTATCGCAGATCAAATTATTGTAGACATGAATAATTTATGTCGCAGAAGGCATTGGTTAGAAGCTAAATTAAGTAGGATAGTTTTACATAAAGGG
Source organism: Amblyraja radiata (assembly GCF_010909765.2). Taxonomy (NCBI): domain Eukaryota; kingdom Metazoa; phylum Chordata; class Chondrichthyes; order Rajiformes; family Rajidae; genus Amblyraja; species Amblyraja radiata. The sequence continues at coordinate 153,570,783 of NC_045956.1, forward strand.
CAGTAAAACTGAAAAGGCCATTAAAGCAAGTACCACTTTATAGAATTTTGCATCTATTTTGGAAGATCAGATGTTTAATATGATGAGCAAGCAATTAAATGGGTTTAATCTCGAATGAGATCAACTTTATTTGTCACTTAATACTCAAATAGGTTCCAAGCAGAAATCATAGAATTATAGTAATTGGGACATTACCAATCCCCAATTACTTGAAAAGCTTATAAAATCAAAAGTTGAAGTTACGATTGTCCAAACTACACATTGCCAAAAATTCCATGTTGTTAGCTTGTTTAAAAAATGTTAACTTTTTAGCAAAGATATTTGGATGAAATGTTATAGTTGAAATATTGTATATAAATTGTTGTCACGGAGATATTTTGCTTTTAAGCAGAGTATTTGTATTTCAAATATGGCTCACAAATTTGCTCACAAAACAGGTTGACCTTCTGGCAACATTCGTGCCTCTGGTTGTATTTTAAAATCTACCCATTCAAATTAAAACTCTAGCCTTTAGTGGATTCTGACATGCTCCAAACACACAAGTATTACTGAAATTGCATTTATTTATAAACAAGATGAAGAATGGATTTACATGGATTCTAGATTTTAAGAGTAATTGCAATCACACAATATCAATGACTTCCCTGGTGGCAAGAAGTCTTAAAGGGACAGTTCAGATTTGCATCTGAACACCCAGCTCTGCTCCAGGCCTCAAATCATAACATCAGAAATGTACCAAAATTAATGCAAAAGAAAAAATCAGTGTATTATCAAAAAGCAATAGGATTCGTTCTTCTCAAGCTGTTTTCTGTATTGAGCAGATTGTGTCGAATCTGCGAATCATTTGTATTCCAAGTTTAAGTAAATGTCATTATCTAGGACGCAAATTAATTGTATTTGTTTATGCTTTGCACAAAATGTATCATGAAATGTGCAAAATTATTCATTTTTATGCTTCACATTTTAATTTTATCTCAAGACAAAAGGGACAGACATGCAGATTTAATTAAACATACACACGTGCTTTAAAAACACATAATAACAAGTTAGTTGTTCAGGAGAGGTTATGTTTCAGACTCAGAGCTTGAGGCTCAATGTATTGTGCAGTAATGCAAACAGACTGAGGTTGTGATCGATAGGTTTATGAAGGCTTTCATCCCCTGGTTGTTTTACTGACTTGATATGGCCCCAAGCTTCAGCTCTTTTCATCAATATTTCAATTCTGCAGTTTCAGTTTTAACAGTAGCAGGAGTAATCAGAGTGTTTCAGGGTGCTTCTACTAAAATGCAATGTATTCAGGCTTAGCGACATTGGAACATTATAGTTTTAAGTTGAAAGAGGAAAGCATTAAGCAAAATGGACAGACATGCAAATTTAATTAACCACGCACATGGTGGTGTAACGGTAGAGATACTGTCTTACAGCACCAGAGATCCTGATTACGGGTGCTTGTCTGTAGGGAGTGTTTACGTTCTCCCCGTGACCTACATAGGTTTTCTCCAAGATCTCCGGTTTCCTCCCACACTCCAAAGACATACAGGTATGTAGGTTAATTAGCTTGGTATAATTGTAAATTGTTCCTAATGTGTGTAGGATAGCGTACATGTGCGGGGATCGCTGGTCGGTGCGAACTCGGTGGGCTGAAGGAGCTGTTTCCATTCTGTATCTCTAAACTAGACAAAAAGTGGTTAACTGCTTCAGAACCAACATGGCAATGTTTACTTTTGGTTGTGTTTTAAGTTTATATTTAACAAATGTATAAAATAAAAGCCACATAAAACTTTTTAGTTTGAGGCTAGACTGGCTAATCTCAGCAAAATAGCATCTTATTGCTTATAATTGGTTCAACTCTTTTCAAATAGAGATTATTGTTGCAAATGGGTGTAGGGCTCCGTACCTTGTGGTTCCTATTGGAAAATCCATGTGCTGGCATTGGATTACCACAACTCTGATGCTCTCCTGTCTTATAAATCTTCTGATAAAGTGCAAAAGCGAAACATGGATGGATGGCGCTACCCCGGAATTATTCCATACATGCTGGAATGTAATCATTTATAGTGAGTAGAAAGGAACTGCAGATGCTTGTTTACACCGAAGATAGACACAACATGCTGGAGTAACTCAGTGGGTCAGGCAGCATCTCCGGGAAAAAGGAATAGGTGATGTTTCGGTTCGGGACCCTTCTTTAGTCTGAAGATGAATTCTTCAGTCTGAAAAAGGGTCTCGTCCCGAAACATCACCTATTCTTTTTCTCCTGAGATGCTGCCTGACAAGCTGAGTTACTCCAGCATTTTGTGTCTACTTATTTATAATTATCGCTTTGGGAATTCATTTGGGATGAAATAAATATCCATCAGCAAATAATGGAACTAAAAGCCCTGCCCCACGGTACGAGTTCATTCCAAGAGCTCTCCCAAGTTTGCCCTGATTCGAACTCGGAGATTTACGGTAATGGCCACTCGTCGGTACTCGGGGCTCTCGTGGACATTTTTCAACATGTTGAAAAATCTTTACGAGTCTTCCCGTGCTTACCTGCCGTTAGCGAGTCTTCCCAAGTACCTGCCGTTAGCGTTAAGAGACGTCCCCGAGCTCCGACGTACCCACTACGTTCATTCTGCGTGCTTACCACGAGTTTGATTTTTTTAAACTCGGGAGAGCTCTTGGAATGAACTCGTACCGTGGGACAGGGCTATTACTCGCTGTAGTGACAGAATTTTATATCGTTTCAAGGATTAGTCCTTTAGTCACTAATTGAAGACGGAATCAGAAGATAATCAATAAGCACCCACGAGCTCTCCACGAGACATTCAAAGCCGTCGAAAGATAAATCTTTCAAACACAGTCTCTTGATGAATAGTTTCTTTATTGTAGTAATAAAAACAGTTAGATATTCGTCCAAACTTCTTCTTGTACAAGTACATTTTAATAGAAAGATTAAACGAAAACTTACCGTTTGAAGTTTGATTTTTATTTTATGAGTAGTTGAAGTGATGGATTACGTGAAGAGCCCGTCAGCCCACATGAGCATCAATCTTCAGAGCAACTGTATCAAACCACAGATTAGTTGCTGAATTTAAACTATAGAAAGACTCACGACCTTGGACTTACCGGATGATCTTTATGAGAATCAGGGTTGTGAGTGGAGGGCACGTAATCCCTCACTTCAACTTCAAATTTTCCATTTAAAAATGTTTATACTGTACATAAGAGTTGAAGCTCGTCAAATCAAGAATGATACGGCATCCTCCATTTTTCTTCTCCCTTGAGAATATGTTAGAGATATGTTTCTCTTTCTCATGGACTGACTGCTCAATCACTCCTTTTTTTATGCAATGGCTCTATCTCTGCTTGCATATCCAAAGTTTCCTTTTTGGAACGAACATACGCCGGTCTCGGCATATCTTGTCGAGGAGGAAACATGTCAGCCAAGAACTCAATTTTGTAACCCATTATGCGATGCAGTATAAACGGATCAGAGGTTATCTGTTGCCATTCGTGTAAAAATAGTCTTAACCTGCCCCCGACTTGAAATTCCTCCGCACACCCCATGTGACTGATGGATGCACCTCCACCTACCTCAATGGTCATAGGCGGTTTATCACAAGGGCCAGCAGACCCTAGGTTTTGTTCAGTCTCCTTCCCTTTGCTCTGAAATCTTGACCTGCTGGGAACTGAGGCTGACGCATCTTCCAAGACGGACAAGATGGGCCTGGCCCTAGAAAAGACCTCTGGCTGGGTCTAAATTAATCAGACCTGGTATTCCCACCAGCCTCGGAGAACCGATTCCTGCTGGTTGTCACATAGGGGTGATATCGCCGGAGTAGAGGACTCTTACCCATATAGGGTGTTTTAACCATACCAGCAGCAGCCTTCAATTCATCCTGCAAGTCTTTGACTTGCTTACACAAATCTTCTCCAAAGAGATATTAAGCAGGCTGAACATTACTGGCCCTGCATAAATGTGCAAATGTAGGGTTTAATTCCGGCCTAATGTCATCTTTACGGAAGCAGTTTATCTCAAAATGAGTGTTGCACAACAGTGCCATCGCATCCTGCTGTGCTTCCGACAGCTGAGCCCCATCCACTGACCTAGCAAAGGCCGTAATATCTCCCTACAATAGTCTCAGGATTCACTGTAATTTCAGCTCTTTGGACATTGTTCTGCTCCCGAGGTTTTCCCAAATGGTAATATTGACTTTCGGGACATCCAAGGTCTTGCAGTTTTCTGGGCTGGGATATTTCCCAGCTGCCTCCAGCATAACTTCTTCCTCCCTTCCTTCTTCCTTCAGCTGATGCAATGTTAAATAGCTGATGCTGCTGGCCAATTCCTCCTGTAGTGGCTTACCTGTCCCCGATTTTGGGAAATATTGAGGCAAGAGCAGGTAGCTCTTCCTTATGATGCGCCTGCCGCATATCATGCATTTAATCATGGGATTCAGATATCCTGTTAACATCCCCATAATCAGTCAGCTCTGTAAAATTCTCCGATACTCCCCTCATCAGAGTGGGAAGAATACTGCAACCCTGAGCCAGGTGTTGCCACAGGCATTTGGCTGGAGCTGCCTGTTAATGCCTACGTTGCACTGAGCATATTTTGTGCCACCATTTGTTCCATTAGCCGCTACAGATTAGATAGACGGCAAACAACATCTTCCATAGATGTTGGGACAGAGTCCTCCTGTCCAGAATCGTCCGATTGGACCTGTCTTACTGACTTAGCTTTGGTTTTGCCCCGACTCGGGGTTGCCAAGCTGCTCCCTCTTGGAGCTGAATCGGAACTTGCTGTGCAGATCGCAGTTGCCAGCGACTCCGAAGTGGAAATGGACGGCCGACGGCTTTTTCCATTGCCGCGGTCCTCTGCCGCTGGTTTCTCAGCAGCCCGTTTCCCTTTCGCCCTAGGTTTCTCCATCACAACAACCTAGGTCAACGTCGGAATTAGTTCAACATTTGTACTCACCTTTTAAACCTGGGGAGACCGACGTTCATTCCCAACCAAACCTCACGCCATGCGTCAACGTATTGACGCGCATGCGGGCTCTTCACGTAGTCACTCACGTGACTTCGATATAAAATCTTACTCATGCATGGTCAAAAGCTGTGACCTCTCCCCCATGCTTCTTCAAACTTAACTAACTACTAGGGAGTCTGCTCGAGAATCCCATTTGCAAACACGCCTCAGACTACGTATAAATCCCACCCACATAATTACAGGCAGATAACATTTAAAGGTAACTGATTATAGTTATAACACACTGAGTTATGCTAAATGGCTACGACACTCGGACTCATTGGGGAATGCCTGCCTTTGTCTTGAGAAAGTGAGCCTTATAGAACGTTGTGAGCATTTCCCACAGTGGAACACATAGAGAACTATGAAAGGATGTGGACATTAACTGTGGATCAGTATTGATGGCAACTGGGCGATGTGTGGCAGGTGAGATTATCCTATCCTCATTGAGGGGCAACGATATTGTATGTATAGATATGAATACTAAAGCTGGTACAACATGGACCTTGGAATGGTAGAGATTGAGAGGTGGGGGACAGAGCGTGGTGATAGATTTCAAGAATTTTGTGCTGAACAGTAACATTATGACATTCAACAAGATAGATATAGCAACCTTACATTCCTTGCAGCTGTAATAAAAAAATAAATCTAATATAAATTGAACTGTGCTGCAACAGTTACCAGGGCTCTTTGTTTATTAACTGCATGAGTCATCCCGATACAGTGTCACATTTGGTTTAGCCATGTAAGAAATTTATTGGAGTTGTTCACTGGGGATGAGCATAGCATCTTGATATGCCGAGCCATAAAATCTAGATAGTAGCTGCCTTTCAATGATAATTGATGGAGAGCTAATCTTAGAATTGAGGGGGTACCAAAGAACATGTAAAATATAGTACAATTTTTTTTTCTCTTATGGTCAAAGGATGTCATTTGGCACATGACTGTAAAAACACTTCAATGTTTCCCATTTCTCTACTTAATTTCCTATAACCTATTCGCTCACCCATGCCCATCGCTTGGTGTAGGGGTAATTTGCAATAGTCAAATTACTAAAAACCAAATGTGTAGAAAGTAACTGCAGGTGTTGGTAAATACCAAGGATAGGCACAAAGTGCTGGAGTAACTCAGTGGGACAGCAGCACCTCCGGAGAAAAAGGATGGGTGACATTTCTGGTCGGGACCTTTCTTCAGAATGAAGAAGGGTCCCGACCCAAAATGTCACTCATTCTTTTTTTTTTTCCAGAGATGCTGCCTGATCCACTGAGTTTCTCCAGCACTTTGTGTCTAACCAACATGCTTTTGGTATGAGGAGAGAACCGAAGATGCCCAAGCATAAACCATGTTATCACATGCAAACTCCATCACTGACATTGAGCGTTCAAGGTTTATGGAGTGATTTTACTCACCAGTGAACAGATTAAGGATTAATTTCAAAGGTCTTGTTGTGATCAGCAATTTAATATGAACATTATCGAACAGATGATCAATCTTCTTCAAATACGGTCAACTTACATTTCTGATGGTGTTGTTGATAGAAAGGCTTTCAACATTGCAGGTGTTGGTAAATACCAAGGATAGGCACAAAGTGCTGGAGTAACTCAGTGGGACAGCAGCATCTCCGGAGAAAAAGAGATGGTGGTTAACTTTGGTTAACTTTGGCAGGTCCATGCTCCCCCTTCAGCCGGTCAACGCTGCAGGGGCTGACATTGAGGTGGTGCAGACATATAAATACCTTGGAGTGCACCTTCATAACAAACTGGACTGGTCTGTCAACTCTGACTCCCTCTGACTCCCTCTACAAAAAAGGCCAGAGCAGACTCTTTTTCCTCAGAAGGCTCTAATCCTTCAATGTGTGTAATGATATGCTGCACATGTTTTACAACATTGTGGTTGCAAGTGTTATTTTCTACGCTGTTGTCTGCTGGGGCAACAGCATTAGTGCAAAAAACAACAAGAAGCTGGACAAACTGGTTAAATGAGCTAGCTCAGTGCTGGAGGGGAGAGTAGACTCTGGGATGGATGTGCTTGAGAGGCGTATGAGGCACAAGGTGCAGGTCATCCTGAAAAACCCCGGGCATCCCCTCCATATAATTCTGGAGAGTCAAAAGAGCACTCGGAACAACAACCGGCTCCTCTCCCTGCCCTGTAGAACGGAGCGGTTCAGGAGATCCTTCACCCCTGCAGCCATTAGATTTTATAATTCGGACCGCTAGGCTGTAGGGGGGTGCATTTTGCAATTTTTAATTTTTAACTGTTAATTATTGGTCTTTTTAAGTATTTATTGCTCTCAGGTAGTGTCCACATTGTATTCTATGTATTTTCTGTCTGCGTTCGTTTTGAATCTGTGGGTATGTTGGTTGGGGGCTTCTGGACATCTGAATTTCCCTGAGGGGATCAATAAAGTATTTATTATTATTATTATAATTATTAACATTAATCTCTGGTCATACAGGCATCAGTGATGTGTATCAACCAATAGAGTGCCCTTCACAATCAGGTGCACAGCTATGTAAAACGCAGTCATATAGTACAGAACCAGGGCCTTTGGCTCAACTCATTCAAGACGACGAATATGCCCCATCTAATTTAGTTCCATTTTACTCCACGTACTTGATCAAACACTGTTATAATATCTGCCTCAACTACCTCCCAGCAGCTCTTTCCATATACCCACCACTGCCCGATTCACCTCTACCAAATTGCGGACTTTGGACTTTGTCTATGGAACCGATGAGCTACTCCGTTGAAAGTTATATTCTGTACTCGAGTCACTCTTGAACTTCCAGCCTTTTGTCTTGTTTTCATCTTTGCCCTTTGACCACCCATCTGCCCATCAAAAAAAACCTCATCCGTGTCCACCTATCACTCACCAGGCTTTGTCGCGCTCCCACCTTTTTCCAGCTTTTTTCCCCTGCTACAATCAGTCTGAGGAAGGGTCCCATCCCAAAATGTCATCTATTCATGTTCTGTGGAGATGTTGCCTAACTCCCTGAGTTACTCCAGCACATTGCGTTTTATGTAAACCAGCCCCTGCAGTTCCTTATGTCTATCTGTACTTCTAGATGTTTCTGTTCTGCAACGCTGCCATGCCACTCACTGAGAAGTTCTTGCCCTGGCTTGTCTTGCCAATATGCATGAAGCTCCATTAGCCATTATCAGCCCACTTGCCCAGCTTATCAAGATCCTGCTGTGATTTTTGATAATCATAATAGGTCACATGGAGCTGAATTTTATTGCTGTTTGTTTTATTAAACCATCCCATCCACAGTGTGTGTTTGGAGCTGTGATGTAGTCCACAGTAAAAATACTATTCAGGAAAGGTTAAGTGATCGGTTGGAAACTTGGCAGTGTGTAAAAGGATTAAAGTACAAGAATTGTAACTAATTTCTCAATCACTGCCATTTGAGTCATCATGTTTATTTTTCACTGAGGGCAGCACAGTGGCACAGCGGTAATGTTGCTGCTTTATAGCCCTTGCAGCGTGGGAGACCCGGGTTTGATCCCGATTACGGGTGTTGTATGTACGGACTTTGTACATTCTCCCTGTGACTGCGTAGGGTTTCTCCCAGATCTTCAGTTTTCTCCCACACTCTAAAGACGTAGGTTAATTGGCTTGGTATAAATGTAAATTGTCCGTAGTGTGTGTAGGATAGTGTTAATGTGCGGGGATCGCTGGTCAGTGTGGACCAGGTGGGCTGAAGGGCCTGTTTCCACGCTGCATCTCGAACTAAACTGAACTAACCCAAACTGGTAGGTCCTTCCGAGATGGGGAAATTGGGTGTTCAACAATATCATTAGTATCGCAACATTATTTTAACATCGAATCACACAGGCCCTTTGTTATGTCCCACTTGCCAGCAGCGTTTAATAGGATTGGCTTACGAAAACCACTGAAATCACAATTTAAAACTCCTGTGCGTAATAGATCATTTAGATCTTCAACCAACACGTCACTTCTTTCCAAAAACGACAACTTACCAACACCTTTGTCAGCAAACCTTCTTTATGCCAGTGAAGGTATCAGCTAATTAGAACAGCCACCATCACCATAGTACAGCAAAGGAACAGTCCCCCAAGCCCACAATTCCTGTGCTGAACATGATGTCAAAAGCAACTCTCATTGGCCTGCACTTCATCTATATCTCTCCATTCTCTACATATTCATGTGCCGAATCAAAAGACTCTTCAATGCCACTATCCTATCTGCCTCCACCACCACCCCTGGCAGCAAATTCCAGGCGCTCACAAACTTTTCTGCAAAACAACTTGCCCCCACACATCTCCTTTAAACTTTGGCCCTCTCACCTTTAAGCTATGACCAGTAGTATTTGACATTTCCATACTGGGCAAAACGGTTCTATCTATTTCTCTCATAATTTTATATACTTCTGTCAGGTATTCCCTCAACCTCTGGCACTCCAGAGAAAACAATCCAAGTCTGTCCAACCCTGCAGCTAATACCTCCCAATTCAGGCATCATTCTGGCAAAACGCTTCTGCACCCTTTCCGAAGACTCCACATCTTTCCCCCAATGGGGTGACCAGAACTGTACACAATACTCCAAATGTGATGTAACCAAAGCTCGATAAAGCTGCATAATAACGTCCTGACTCTCATACTCAATGCCCCAGGCAATGAAGGCAAGTAGATATGTGCCTTCTTTAACACTCTATCTACTTGTGCTTTCAGAGAGTTAAAGACATGGATGCCAAGAGATACTTTTAAGGATCATCACATTAATTTTATATTTTTCCCCTTCCATTCGACCTCTAAAAGTGCAACAGCTCACACTTGCTCGGATTAAATCTCCCATTTCTATAGCTGATTCAGATCCCACTCTATCCAAGCCTCCCTCGAAGTCTGTGACTCCAGCAATCTTGGTGTAATCAGCAACCTTACAGCCTATCTGCGTAGGGTTCATGTCCAAATCATTTATATATATATATATCACAAACAACAGTGGTCCCAGCATAGATTCCTGCGGAACTCCACTGGCCACAGAATGGTGACTGAATATTGTCCTTCCATCACAAACCTGTCTTCTATCTCAAAGACTACTTAAGGTTGACAATAAACACCTGTCTTGCCAATGGAATCATCATACTAAGAATTCATTTTAAAATATCATCAGGAAACAGTATGTGCTCACAGTGAGGATTCACTGGGAAAAGTGAGAGATAATGATTCTCATTAAAAGCATCAGCCTTATCAACTAGCACAAGTAAGAAGTGAATCTCTTAAACGGTAGCAGATGACGGGAGAGACACACAGGAGATATTATGGACCATAAACAATGTACGGTCCAAGGTACAATATTTGATATCTCTATAAAGGAGTGAATTGTTTTTCCAAGCAGGTTGTTGCTGACTTCTATATCTTCTAGTAACAGGACCTCCTGTACCTTGCACTAGGTGATCATATTTTGTCATTGACTGTAGTAGTCATTTAGCTGTTTTGTTAAAGGCTCACTGCATCATGCCGCAAGCACAACCTCTATGTCTCCCAGTCTGCTGTGTACAGCTTCATTCACAAGGTTTTGAATATCCTGTTCTAGAAGTAGATGGGACATACGAGATGGAAAATCAGGCATTTAACACAGACATAAGCTGACATTTCTTCAGCCAAAAAGTAATGAATCTTTGAAATGTTCTACTCTGTGGGTTTTTCAAAATTAATATTGACAAGTTTTTGTACATTGAGAAAACCAAGGGATATGGCAGTAGTGTGGGAATGCGGACTAGAGGAAGAAAAGGGTAGCGTGACCTTCCATGGACAACAGGACAGAAAACTGATATTGCAAAGATCCAATGCATGACCACAGTGAACCTGAAAATAAAGTTCTTGCCCTTCTCTGGGGTTGGATTTGAAGCTTGAGCATATTTCAGAGCAGACATCCTTACTGAGCACAATCACCACACACACTGTCCTTCCTTGTAATAATAATAATAATACATTTTATTTATGGGCGCCTTTCAAGAGTCTCAAGGACACCTTACAAAAATTGAGCATGTAGAGGAAAAACATGTAAGGGGAATGAAATAAATAGTAGAGACATGACTAGTACACAAAGTAAAGACAGAATTCAATACAAAACACAGTATGAGGCAATTAATGCACAGATGAAAAGGGACTGGGACGTGGGGCCAAGGATAGGCAGTGGTGAAGAGATGGGTCTTGAGGCGGGACTGGAAGATGGTGAGGGACACGGAATTGCGGATCAGTTGGGGGAGGGAGTTCCAGAGCCTGGGAGCTGCCCTGGAGAAGGCTCTGTCCCCAAAACTGCGGAGGTTGGACTTGTGGATGGAGAGGAGACCGGCTGATGTGGATCTGAGGGACCGTGAGGGTTGGTAGGGGGAGAGGAGGTCAGTGAGATATGGGGGGGCCAGATGGTGGAGGGCTTTGTAGGTGAGGACCAGGATTTTGTAGGTGATCCGGTGGGAGATGGGAAGCCAGTGAAGTTTTTTGAGGACTGGAGTGATGTGATGCCAGGATTTGGTGTGGGTGATGAGTCGGGCGGCTGCGTTCTGGACCAGTTGGAGTCGGTTGATGTAGGTGGAGCTGATGCCAAGGAGAAGTGAGTTGCAATAGTCCAGTCGGGAGGAGATGAAGGCATGGATGAGTCTTTCAGCAGCAGGCGGTGTGAGAGAGGGTCTGAGTTTGGCGATGTTGCGGAGATGAAAGAAGGAGGTTTTAATGACATGGCGGATGTGAGGCTCAAGGGAGAGGGTGGAATCAAAGATCACGCCAAGGTTGCGGGCCTGGGGAGATGGGGAGACAGTGGTGCCGTCGATGGTGAGAGTGGGGTTATTGATTTTGCTGAGTGTGGCTTTGGAGCCTATGAGGAGGAATTCTGTCTTATCGCTGTTGAGTTTGAGGAAATTATGTTGCATCCAGGTTTTTATAGCTGACAAACAGGAGTTGATATGGGAGAGGGGGGGGTTGTGGGGGGGTTTGGTGCCAAGGTAAATCTGGGTGTCATCAGCGTAACAGTCATCCTTGAACTTTAGATGGGAACAATCTGTTTCATAGAAACATAGAACCATAGAAACATAGAAAATAGGTGCAGGAGGAGGCCATTCGGCCCTTTGAGCCAGCACCGCCATTCATTGTGATCATGGCTGATCGTCCCTCATCAATAACCCGTGCCTGCCTTCTCCCCATATCCCTTGACTCCACTAGCCCCTAGAGCTCTATCTAACTCTCTCTTAAATCCATCCAGTGACTTGGCCTCCACTGCCCTCTGTGGCATGGAATTCCATAAATTCACAACTCTCTGGGTGAAAAAGTTTTTTCTCACCTCAGTCTTAAATGACCTCCCCTTTATTCTAAGACTGTGGCCCCTGGTTCTGGACTCGCCCAACATTGGGAACATTTTTCCTGCATCTATCTCATTATATCCTTTTATAATTTTATATGTTTCTATCAGAGGGGTGAACCCCCGAAAAGCACCTGGACCTGATGGTATACCCGGTCCTGATGGTATACCCAGTCGTGTTCTAAAAACCTGTGCGGACCAACTGGCGGGAGTTTTTACGGACATTTTCAACCTCTCTGAGGTCCCCACCTGCTTTAAAAGGGCATCAATTATACCAGTGCCCAAGAAGAGTAAGGTGACGTGCCTCAATGACTATCGACCAGTGGCACTAACGTCGGTGGTGATGAAGTGCTTTGAGAGGTTGATCATGGAGCAAATCAATCCTATCTCGACAAAAATCTGGACCCACTGCAGTTCGCTTACCGCCACAACAGATCAACGGTGGATGAGATCTCGCTGGCTCTCCACTCCGCTCTGGACCACTTGGACAACAAAAACTCATATGTCAGGCTGTTATTCATTGATTACAGCTCGGCATTTAACACGATCATCCCGTCCAAGCTGGTTACCAAACCCGCAGAACTGGGTCTGCAATTGGATCCTCGAATTCCTTATTCACAGACCACAGTCTGCTGGTATTGGTGGAAATGTGTCAGCCTCGATAACAATCAGCACGGGAGCACCTCAAGGCTGCGTGCTCAGCCCCCTGCTGTACTCACTCTATATTCATGACTGCGTAGCCAGTCACGGTGCGAAGTCCATCATCAAGTTCGCTGATGACACCACTGTTTTGGGACGTATCACTGATGGGGATGAGTCAGAGTATAGAAGAGAGATCGAGCAACTGTCCATATGGTGCCAGCGCAATAACCTGGCCCTCAACACCAGCAAAACCAAGGAACTGATTGTGGACTTTGGAAGGAGTAGGAGGGGGATCCACAGCCTCATTTATATCAACGGGTCGATGGTTGAAAGGGTCAAGAGCTTCAAATTCCTGGGCGTGCACATCTCTGAAGATCTTTCCTGGTCCGAGAACACTAATGCAATTATCAAGAAAGCTCATCAGCGCCTCTACTTCTTGAGAAGATTACGGAGAGTCAGTTTGCCAAGGAAGACTCTCTCTAACTTCTACAGGTGTACAGTAGAGAGCATGCTGACCGGTTGCATCGTGGCTTGGTTTGGCAATTTGAGCGCCATGGAGAGGAAAAGACTACAAAAAGTACTAAACACTGCCCAGTTCATCATCGGCTCTGACCTTCCTTCCATCGAGGGGATTTATCGCAGTCGCTGCCTCAAAAAGGCTGGCAGTATCATCAAAGACCCACACCATCCTGGCCACACACTCATCTCCCTGCTACCTTCAGGTAGAAGGTACAGGAGCCTGAAGACTGCAACAACCAGGTTCAGGAAAAGCTACTTCCCCACAGCCATCAGGCTATTAAACCTGGCTCGGACAAAACTCTGATTATTAATAACCCATTTTCTGTTATTTGCACTTTATCAGTTTATTTATTCATGTGTGTATATATTTATATTATGGTATATGGACACTTATCTGTTTTGTGTGCTGAAGCAAAGCAAAAATTTCATTGTCCTATACAAGGACACATGACAATAAATTCACGAACTTGAAGATCACCCCTCATCCTTCTAAACGCCAGTGAATACAAGCCTTGTCTTTTCAATCTTTCCTCATATGACAGTTCCGCCATCCCAGGGAGCAATCTCGTGAACCTACGCTGCACTGCTTCATTCACAAGGATGTCCTTCCTCAAATTAGGAGACTAAAACTGTACACAATACTCCAGATGTGGTCTCACCAGAGCCCTATACAACTGCAGAAGAACCTCTTTACTCCTATACTGAAATCCTCTTGTTATGAAGGCCAACATTCCATTAGCTTTCTTCACTGCCTGCTGTACCTGCACGCCAATTTTCAGTGACCGGTGTATTTCACCCAGGTCTCACTGCACCTCCCCTTTACCTAACCTAACCCCATTGAGATAATAATCTGCCCCCTTGTTTTTGCCGCCAAAGTGGATAACCTCACATTTATCTATATTATATTGCATCTGCCATGCATCTGCCCACTCACTCAACCTGTCCAGGTCACCCTGCAACCTCCTAACATCCTCTTCACAGTTCACACTGCCACCGAGCTTTGTGTCATCCGCAAACTTGCTAGTGTCGCTCCTAATTCCCCCTTCCAAATCATTAATATATATGGTAAATAGTTGCGGCCCCAACACCGAGCCTTGCGGCACTCCACTCGCCACTGCCTACCATTCGCAATACGACCTTCTGTCAAATACTCTCTCCTTCTGGTCTTTTTCTAATGGGAATGCATACTAATTAGTACTAATACTAATGTACCTTTGTCTGGGATCAATTGGCTTGTGCAATAAAGCCAACTCATATTTTTGAGGCACTTGGCCCACCATTTTCCGTAGACCTCAGCAATTTTAAGCAATTTTGGAAAGTAACAAACTGTTGTTGAATTGTTGCAACAAATATAATTAACCAATACAGAGCGAACAATCCCTTTAAGTAAATTTGTTGAGGGTGAGATTCTCCACGCTGCTGAACATCTGCTGAACATCTGGAGTATAGATTTCCAATTTGGCAGCAATTTACCTTCAATTTAGCATTGCACCCAGATTGATGTCACTTTCTGACACCTTGCACACCTCTTGCATTGCACACACTATAACAGGGTGGCACATCCCTGAAAAGCAATTGGCACAATGGAACTTAATTTTTCTGCCACTATATCAAACCTTCCTATCCACAGTTTGTATCAGGAGCATTTCTAATAATTAAAATGGAAGTATACAAATCCTCATTCCGTATATTTAAAAAAAGCCATTGCGAGTAGATTTAAAAAGAGACTTGTTTACATGTGGCATTTCACAACCCCAGGGCATCCCAATGCTCTCTGTCACCAATTAAATACATTTGCAATGTAGTTACTGTTGCATATCATGAAACACAACTGAGAATTTTCACATAGTAAGGTTTCACAAGCTGCAAAATGTCTATGATCGGGTTAATGCCTTCTTATTTAACATTATGAAATGATGTTTTATGTCCAAATGGCATCATAGAGAGGGATGCTGCTTAAAGTTTCATCTGAAAGTGGGAACCTCTGAAAATGCAAAATAAATGTTGACCTATAATCCCTGAGATTGAACCACTACCACCAAGGAAGAGCATATTCTCGATGTTGGGGAAGTCCAGAACTAGGGGTCACAGTTTAAGGATAAGGGGGAAGTCTTTTAGGACCGAGATGAGAAAATCATTTTTTTACACAGAGAGTGGTGAATCTGTGGAATTCTCTGCCACAGAAGGTAGTTGAGGCCAGTGCATTGGCTATATTTAAGAGGGAGTTAGATGTGACCCTTGTGGCTAAAGGGATCAGGGGGTATGGAGAGAAAGCAGGTACAGGATACTGAGTTGGATGATCAGCCATGATCATATTGAATGGCGGTGCAGGCTCTAAGGGCCGAATGGCCTACTCCTGCACCTATTTTCTATGTTTCTATGTTTCTATAAACGCAAATGAATTACAAATGTTTAATCGCTGCTCTCACAGACAAAACCTCAGTTTAATTTATTGTCACGAGGTGCAGGCAAAACAAATGCGCGCTAACAAGTCAGCTGTCAGCAGTATAATCGTTCCATTTACAGTGTATGGATACATGATAAGGGAATAATGTTTAATGCAAGGTAAAGCCAGCAAAGTCCGATCAGGGATAGTCTGGAGGTCATCAAAGAGGAAGATACTACTATCTACCTCTTTGATAACCCTCGGACTATCCTTGATCGGATTTTTGCGGTACCATGGATTAGAACATGTAAACTCCAGGAGCACAATGAAATGAAGAATAGGTTCATTGATAAAATGCATTAATTTCCATAGTTAATACTAATACCTTCTTATTACATCAATTTATATGCCTTATGTTAACACATAAAACTGCTCCGTAATGTATTATACCTGACCATTTACACCATGGCCAAGGTTGCAAGCTCTCCTTATTTCAGGGGCACTGTTATGTGAGAAAAGGGAAAAACTAATGGAAGTGATATTTGTGAAGGAGAGAGAGGTGTCTAGCCTTTGGCCTGGGGAGGATGTTTGTAGTATGGCTCATGCAACACACACATTTTTATTATATAGCTCTGTGACATTGTCACCTGACAATCAAAGTTGCTGTTCTTGTGGTTACTAATTTGTATTAATAGGCCCAAATATTTTTCACATTTTGTGTAATGTTTGGCTCGAAGTGACTGGCAAAATGAGGGAATAAATCTTCATACGTCCTGATGATTGGGCATGAAAGTAATCAAAAACAATGAGGAAAGAAGATTTGGTGCAGTCCTGCCACAATCATGTTGAACAGAAGAGCAAACCTAGTGGTCTGTCTGGCCTATTCATCATCCTATTTATTAGATAATACCACCAGCGAGTTTCTCTCCCGGTCATAGACCATCTTGACTTGGAAGTATATCATTCATTATTGCTGAGTCTATTTTCTGGAACTCGTTCCTCAACAACATCAGAGGTTTCATTACGAAAGTGGATTCCCAACTCTTTCTCAAGGGCAATTGGTGATGTAAATCTTATCAGTTGTCCTTATCAGTAATCCCATAGCCTGTAAATGTACATGACCATTATTTTTGTTGAGCATTTACAAATGCCTTTAACTGCATCTTCCAAACTATTATCCTTACAAATAATTGCAATCATGATACTCCACTACAACATAATCTAAATGGCACCTTTAATATTTGAGACACCCCAGGGCACTATATATGGAAACAATTGGAATAAGCATTTAGCACAGATTGATTTAAATAATAGGTTGGGCTCAATAACATGGTTTTTGGATAGTAATCTAAAAGATATATGAGATTTTGGAAGGGAATTCCAGAGTCCAAGTTCCTCTTAAGCAGCAGTTTTAAAAATGAGCCTGAGACAATATGTGTTGACTCCAGGGACGTGCGGGCAGAGCCTCACCTGTCATACTCCCAATGAAAATAGCTATTAAGAAAAGTAAAGAAAAATAATAATAAAATAAAATAAATATAAAGATTTTTCCACTGATCTGTATTATAAATGTAATTTCTATATAAATTTAATCATTTTTTATAGTCAAAATCGCAAATTTGCTCAGCTCTGCTGCAAATAAAGAGAGATGAGAAGTGAGGCAGCGACAAGCTGAGCCTCCCCTCTGATTGCGCAACCCCTCAGAAACTGTATGGAGCGCGGGCAATAAGCGTGTGCCTGTTACAATTCTATGTATGTCAACAATGGAATGTTTGTAAGCCCCTTCATTACATGTCCTCACCTTCCATAGTCCAGGTAACGTATTTCACATGTAAATATATTAAATTTAGGCTCGCTGGTCTCTTCATAAAACTGTAATGAAAAAACAGCAGGGGAGGCAGCGATCACGTCTGCCTCACAAGGGGGCGTGTCTTGAGCCCAGTGGAGGGGGAGCGAGCATCAATTACGTAGGCTCAAGTAATTGACGCTGCCTAACTCTCCCTCCATGTTAGCGAGCTTCAGCAGTGGCGGCGCAGTACTGGATTCCACCGCTGGCGGCGTGTTGGCTTTCCAGCCGCGGGCGGCACTGACTGGTAGGTTGATTCGTTGATTTATAGCGACCGATTCGGAGGCTCTGGGCTGCTGAGAGCTTCCAATTGGGCCCCACGCTGGAGTAATCTATTCTTGGCTTGGGACCCCGGCATCCACTCCCGCAGCCGGTCTTCTCCCTCCCTTCTCTCCTTCCCTTCCCTCCCTCCCTCTCTTCCCTTCTTCCCTCCCTCCCTTCTCTCCTTCCTCTCTCTCTTTTCCCTTCTCTCCTTCCCTCCTTTCTTTCGCTTCTTCCCTCCCTCCCTTCTTTCTCTACTTCCCTTCCTCCCTTCTCTCGCTCCCTCCCTTCTCTCCTTTCCTTCCAGACACATCACGCACAGACAACTAGCACACACACACACACACACACACACACACACACACACACATACACACACACACACACACACACACACACACACACACACACACACAACTAAGTTAGGATGGGGTAGAAGCCAGTGCCTCCCCAGCTATTGACCTCACCGCACGTCACTGGTTGACTCCTTTACTTGATCATCTTCTTGCGTATGGCGTGCAGAGCCTAAAGTTGTAGGTCACCTTGTTCTATTTGATCAAATTGTTTCTGCACGTTGGGTTGACGCATTAGTCGAAACAGGGTGGACCACGTGAAGGTTGCAATTTCCCACCCCCCCTATACTTGATGAGAAATATACTTAGCAAAGTAAATTACAATAATCATCATTCTGGGCCTTTTTTTACAGCAGTTGGGAACTTAAAAGAGACAGAAAAGGCTGGAGTAACTCAGCGGGTCAGACAGCATCTCGGGAGAAAATGAATAGGTGACTTTTCGGGTCAAGACCCTTCTTCAGAACTGACCTTCTTCACCTTCAGGAACTTGATTGGGCTCTGTTGGCAGAAACCACACTTCCACTTTTGGCTGTATCACCATGTCAGATCAGAAACCTCCTCGCGGCGATCCCCGGAAACGACGACACGATGCTCTCTGTGATGTGTTGGGCGACCAATTCTGTCAACATGTTGGACGACGACGGAAGCCAACAGCGAACGAACCATGTCAGATACACATCAAGTTGCACTGTGATCCAAGGTACATTCCTGGAGAAAAGCTAGGCAATGCTGTTTTGGGACTAACCATTGTTGAGCATTCTTGGGGCAACTCGATTTTAGACGTGCAGCATCAGACTGAGATACCATTAAGGTCAATCCCATATTTACCTCTTATGTAAAGTTCTCAGGTCCTCCTGACATTTTCAGTTGCAGTTCCATCATTGACTTGCTGCTGTGACAACCTTATTGCATTCATGTTAGGGTGCACTGGACTTTCTAGCCACCAATGTGCAAACGCTTTTTGGAAGAAATCAGTGGAGTGATTTTTCTAAATTCTTTCTATGGATGTTCAGATTATTATTTGTTTCCCATCCCTAACTGTCACAAAGAGATGGCGGTCCATTTTAAATTTAGCAAATTGATACACCGAGTGACATTCTAACAGGTCTTTATTGCTGATGAAATCAAGGTCACCATTTGCCGATAAAAGCCTCTCATTTAAAGATTTTTGTAAAAACAAGTGATAAAGTTCAAATTATCAGAGCCATGGAGATAACTTAAATTGTTTGGTTTATTATTCATTCCAATTTATGAATTACTACAGCAATGATTTAGATAACTATTCTCAATTCTGAAGAAAACCTTTCTCTTTGTTGTGAAATAGTTTGAAAAAAATTGTAAATGTTGGATGCATTTTAGAGAAATTGATGAAATAAATAGAACTTCCAACCTTAATATGTTTAGCAATGTTGTTGGTTCATTCACAAATACGCACACATAAACGCTGAATGCTGCTAAGGTTCAAAGGATTGGTAGTGGGGGTAGGGGGGACTGTGAAAAATGTGCTCATAATTAATAAATGAAAAGTGTTGCCACTGCTAATCAATAGGGTTGTTAGAAAGAATTGATTGGACCGGAATCCTCTTTCTCTTTTTTTCTTTATCCATGTTAGGTTGTGCCCATTCAGAACAAAGACTCCCTGGGGTGCCATCAGCTTGATAGGCACTCAGGAGTCCAAGTCAAGAAGAAAAAAAATAGAACGGTAATTAATTATCATCAAAATAAGTGACATCTAATTCCACTTCTGTAGGAAAAGCTCAGCATTGTACTGCTCTCCCACCGTTAATATTTATCTGTACTTTGGTGCTTCCTGAAATGCCAAAACTGCTGGTTGGCTCAGAGGAATATCTTTCACACAGCTTTAAGGTGGAGTAAAGAAATCATAAATAATAATTATTTCACTGAAACACAGATGGTAGAAATTAATAACAGGTCCAACTGATAGGATATTTCAAAATTCTCAAGTGCCGTCACCTTCTGAGGTGGTCCTTCCCTCTCAAGGATGGTTTACTTTCACTAATTCTGAGGTAACAAATAAGGCCAATGTTGGACCTACAGACTCTATCACAGTGGGGTCAGAGGTCAATGATGGGATAGGCACACAGGGATTTGTGAGGCAGTGTGCTCCTGTTGTCATATGCACAGGGCTGTTCTCCGCTCCTGACACGTGGACTTGCATTCAGGAGGCCACTGGGTTTCTCTTTGGTTTGCTTTCCATGGTCGTGCTGGGATTCCTGAGAATCAGTGGGGATATGTGTGTTGATCAGGAGCTTTTGGAATTGAGTGTCTTTTTCAGGAGTCTGGTGCTGGGCATGCTAACAACATGAGTACGTTGGCCTGGGAGAAGATGCTGATGCCAGTTTGCCTATCCTGCCAGTGGGTTTGGATTTTGCGGAGGCAACAGTAGTGCCCACTCCAAGTAGTCCAAGTGTCAGAAGCATAAATAGCTTGGACAATAGACAATACTGCCTCAGGATCTCTACAGCCTAGTAGAATAAGGTAGCTTTGAAATCCTGGCCTTCAAACATCTTTTTCCTCAAGTGCCAAAAATGCAGTGAAAATGCACTGAAGGTGAAGGTAATTTGGCCCTTTGTAGACCTGCCTGTTTGGACCTTGGCTTGCAAGCCATGATGAGGCAACCACAAATTGGAAACACATTTCTGAGGGCAGCTGATTTTGAGGCAGCTGCCCAACAATCCTTTCCAATGGTTTCTGCTAGCAGCCTTACTCACCTGCTTCACCTATCACAGACCTAAATGAAAATAATAAAAGTCCAGATGGTGGAAATCTGAGATAAAAACAGAAAATGCTAAACACTCAACGTCAGGCAGGGGTGGGATAGATAGGAAAACGGGAATACCTCTGATGGGGTGATAGCAGGGTCACCATGGGGATAACCTGTTCATTTAGCTGTCTGGTTAATCGGTTAAGGAGGGCATTTAGATTAACATGATAAAGGAACAAGTTTAGAGATGCAATGCGAAAACAGGCCCTTCGGCCCACTGAGTCTGCACCAACCTGCTATCCCCGCACATTAATGCCCCTGTCCCACTTAGGAAACCTGAACAGAAACCTCTGGAGACTTTGCGCCCCACCCAAGGTTTCCGTGCGGTTCCCGGAGGTTTTTGTCAGTCTCCCTCCCTGCTTCCACTACCTGCAACCTCCGGCAACCACCTGCAACCTCCGGGAACCGCACGGAAACCTTGAGTGGGGCGCAAAGTCTCCAGAGGTTTCCGTTCAGGTTTCCTAAGTGGGACAGGGGCGTAACACATTAGGGACAATTTTTACATTTATACCAAGGCAATTAACCTATTAACCTGTACGTCATTGGAGTGTGGGAGCAAACAGAAGATCTTGGAGAAAATCCACAAAGGTCACGGGGAGAATGTACAAACTCTGTATAGACAAGCATACGTAGTCAGGATTGAACCCGGTCTCCGTTAGGCAGTAGCTCTACCACAACAGCACTGCGCCGCCCAGTAGGTAATAGCTATGAAATACAGGTTTGAGCTGTTAAAAATACCCAGCATATCAGGTATTATTAGGGGAGGGAGAAAAATGGGATGAATACATTGGTGGGTCAGTGTTTTTTTCCCAGCATAATAACCTAATAGCCTTGATAATCAATCCAGAAATCTCTGTTTAAACCCCCTCATGGCAGTTGTGGGGTTAAATTCAATCAATATTCCGGAATTTAAAAAAAACTAGTTTTAGCATCCATGTTCCCAAAGCTGCTAATGTCTTCCAGGTGAAGAAACTTGCTATCTTTACCCAGTTGGTCTTTGAACATAGAATAGTACAGCTCGGGAACACGTTATTTGGTCCAGGATACCTATGTTAAACATAATATCAATTTAAACTAATCCCATCTTCCTGAACATGGCCTATACACGTCCATTCCCTGCATGTATATATGAATATTTAAATGTATCTTCATAAGTTTATAACTTATAGGAGCAGAATTAGGCCATTTGTTGCTATCTGGTTCTATCACCTCCCCAGGCATCCATCGCTCTCTGTGTAACTAGCTTCACAACTCTCCTTTAAACTTGAAGAAGGGTCCCGACCTGAAACATCAGCTATCCATGTTCTCCAAAGATTCTGCCTGACCCGTTTTGTTTCTCAGGCAATTTCTGCCTTGTTTGTAAAGCAGCATCAGCAGTTTCTCTATCACCCCTATCTGGTTTTGGACGAGCGAGCATGGTTTTTGGCAACTTGCAGCCTACCTAACAAACCAAAATTAGGCTGGAAATTTTTGATGTATCAAACTTAACATTTGCAGCAGGAAACTGTTATGTAGCCCATCGTGCTCAGGCCAGTCAAGGTGAACATTGGTTTAAATCCAATTCATAGACCCTAATCTATAGCTCTACATTATGCTGCTTTTTGAGTGCTAATCCTGGTATTTTGTAAATGTAGAGAATCTTTCTGTCTCTCTTAGCCTTTTAGACAATGAGTTCCAGACATACTCCATTGTTTGCTAAAATAATAATTTTCACTAGTCTCAGCTAATTCTGTGCCTCTAGTTGCCGGCTGCTTTTCTAAGGAAAATAGATTATTTCTGTTTATCTCTCATTGTTTTATACAACTGAGTCACATTTCCCATGTGCACCCGCTGCTGCACCCGCTGAGTTTCCCCAGCAATTTTGTGTACCTTTCCCATCAATCTCATTGTTTCTAAAGAAAAAAAATACCCAGCCCAGAATGTCTCCTCATGACATTCTTGACTTTACTTACTTTACTTACTTTTGTAAGTAAAGTCATTCATGACTTTACTTACAAATCTCTTAAGGGGTTGGGCAGGCTAGATGCAGGAAGATTATTCCCGATGTTGGGGAAGTTCAGACCAAGGGGTCACAGTTTAAGGATAAGCGGGAAGTCTTTTAGGACTGAGATGAGAAAAAAAAAATTCACACAGAGGGTGGTGAATCTCTGGAATTCTCTGCCACAGAAGGTAGTTGAGGCCTCTTCATTGGCTATATTTACGCAGGAGTTAGATGTGGCCCTTGTAGCTAAGGGGATCAGGGGGTATGGAGAGAAGACAGGTACGGGATACTGAGTTGGATGATCAGCCGTGATCATATTGAATGGCGGTGCAGGCTTGAAGGGCCGAATGGCCTACTCCTGCACCTATTTTCTATGTTTCTATGAAAATATAATTCCCTAGCGATGGTAACATCCTCATAAATCTTCCCAGCAGCCTCACTGTTGCTATTGTGTCCCTTCTGCACTGTGATGATCAGAACTGTACACAGTGCTCCAGCTGCAACATAAATAATATTTTATGCAGTTCCAACATTATCTCCACACAATTGTATTGAAAGTGTCGGTCAATAAGGCAAATATCTCTTAACTGCCTCATCTTCCTGTCCTGCTACTCTCGTCGATTTGTAGGTGTTCACCTTACAATCCATTTATTATGTATTCATTTACCCTGCTTGTCTTCCCCAAATGGAACACTAAAGACCTTCCTGGTTTGAATCATTTTCCACCTTTTTTTATCCAACACAATTCGTTGATTCCTTCTTACAACGTAGATATTTCTTCCGAAGTATCAATCTCATAGCAATTGTGGTATCAGTTGCAAACTTCCTAGTTGTTGCCTCATTTAGAGTCATAGAGTAATACAGCACAAAACAGGCCCTTTGGCCCAACCTGCCCATGCCGACCAAAATGCTCTATTTACACTGGTTCCATCTATCTATTTTGGCCCATATCCCTATAAACCTTTCCTATCTATGTGCCTGTCCAAATATCATTTAAACGTTGTTATAGTACTTCCCCCAACTACCTCCTCTTGCAGCTCGTTCCATATACCCACATGAAAATGTTGCTCCTCAGTTCCCTAGCTTTTTTCCCTCCTCACCTTAGATTTAAGTCCAAGTCAAAAGATTTAAGTCCAAGTCACTTACATAAAGCAAGTGACCTAATACTGAGCCCTTTGGAACCCTAGTGTAGACCGCCCATCAGTCACTAAAACAACACTTTGCCATTGGGCTAATTTTTAATCCAACTTGGCACTTTCTCTTGAATCCTATCATTCACATTCTCTTGGATCCACCTTATTAAACAATTTGCCAGGTGGGATTTTATGAAATACCTCAGTAAAATCCACGTAACAATAGACAATACAGTAGGTGCAGGAGTAGACCATTCGGCCCTTCGAGCCAGCACCGCCATTCAATGTGATCATTGCTGATCAACTCCAATCAGTACCCCATTTCTGCCTTCTCCCCATATCCCCTGACTCCGCCATCTTTAAGAGCCCTATCTAGCTCTCTCTTGAAAGTTTCCAAAGAACCGGCCTCCATCGCCCTCTGAGGCAGAGAATTCCACAGACTCACAACTCTCTGTGAGAAAAAGTGTTTCCTACTCCGAATGTTCTATATTAATTGACACTCCTTTCTGCAACCTCAAAAGATACAGTTAATTAAGTTAGATAAGACCTTCCCTTAACAAATCCACAGTGACTGTCTTCAATCAACCTGTCGTCTCCAAATTGTGTTTTATGTCCCTGAGAGTATTAGTGTGAAAATAGGTCCTTTGGCCCACTTTTTCATGCCGACCAAGATGCCCCAACTAAGCAAGTTCCATTTACCAACATTTGACACGTCCCACTAATCTTTTCCTACACATGTACCTGTACAAACGTCTTTCCAATGTTGTTGTTGTACCTGCCTCAACTACTTTCTCTGGCAGCTCCTTCCATATAACCATCACCCTCTGAATAAAAATGTTGCCACTCATTATCCAAACTACACCTAACGTAAGGAATTGGATAAAGAGGTTGTATTCTGTAAACCCAATTGAACCTATTAGTGACCAGCTAATATTTTGGACTTCTAGTTCTGATCTCGCCTACAAATAGAAACATCTTCTCTCACCTCACCCTATCAAACCCTTTCATAATTTTAAAGATGTTTTCATCTTCTTGATAACTTTACAGGGCATTGCTTCATTTAGAAGCATAAAAGATACATGTTCTGCTCGTTAGCTGTTGGCATAGAGCTAACTCAGTGGGAGCATGGTATAATGATCTGGGCCTGTGCTGGGAGCACAGTGGGAAATCTGTCACACTGCTTCCTGCATTTAATGCTTTGCCATGACAACGCTATTCCTCTAACTCCCCACATTGCTATCCATTCCTGATACATAATTTAGACCGAACGCCGTCAAATAATCCCTTTTCTGTGACGTGATCTCTGTTTGGGCATATAAACGAACGACAATAATCTGTTGTAGAACCATGACTCCTTAAGGCGAAAATAATAGTCCTGATAATGGCAAATTTTAGTTTCGTTTAGAGATGCAGCGCGGAAACATTTGGAGAATGTCCATTCCCCATACATAGGTCGAGGCTGGTAATCTCTGATTTTGACAAAGGGAATCTAATGCCCTTTCAGACATCAGGAGAATTAGAGTCGTAGTCATACTGCGTGAAAACAAGCCCTTCGGCCCAACTCCCCCATATCGACAAACATGCCCCATCTACACGGCCCACCTGCCTGCTTTTTGCCCATATCCCTCTAAACCATTCCTATCTTTGTACCTATCTAAATGTTTCTTAAACGCTGCTATAGTATCTGCAAACATTGCAAAGGTACCTGCAATTGTTGCGATAGGACCTGTTAATTCTAATTCTTAATCCAAGAGTCATCCTCAACGCAGAGAATATGCTCCATCATCGCTGAACAGAAAGTCTTTATTTTGAGGAGTGGATTTTGATAGTATGCACAATTTATTGTAAAAGGACATTGGTTGAGTCGATGGCAGGTCACGGTCAAGGTTCAAATCTTTGGGGTAAGTGTGTATACACACATACATGTCCATGTGTACATGTTTATGTGCGCACATGTGGATCATATGCGCATATGCAGTGAGGATCATATTTTTTTCATGTTCTCTTTACTTTGGCTATCTGTGAAGTTTACTTATAGTGCTCATCAATGTCATAAGTTAATTTGTCATAGGGGCAGAATTAAGCCGTTCAGCCTATCGAGTCTACTCCGCCATTCGGTCATGGTTGATCTACAGTAATTTTCCCTCTCAACCCTATTCTCCTGCCTTCTCCCCATAACCTTTGGTGGTCTTCTCCTTCCACTGATACAATGTCCTTTCATGCAGTTATCAGAGGGGTACAGAGGGGAACAGAAATACAATCAGAATGTGGTCTCTCTGCAGTTTCAGTTTCAGTTTTAGTTTATTGTCACGTCTACCAAGGTACAGTGAAAAGCTTTTGTTGCGTGCTAACTAGGCAGCGGAAAGACAATACATTTGTGCACATTAGTGCAAGATAATGCCCCATAAGAGAGAGCCCGAGGGTCTCCGATGAGGTAGATGGTCATTCAGGACTGCTCCATAGTTGCGTTAGGAGCAGTGATCTTCTTTCGTGTGGCGTGCACAGCCTAAAGTTGTTGGACAACTTGTTCTATTTGATCTTCCGTTTGTGCACGTTGAGTTGATTGCATTAGTCGAAACAGGGCGGACCACGTGAAGGTTGCAATCTTCCACCCCAGTTGACTGATAACAGCTGGGAAGAAACTGTCCCTGACTCTGTGGTTAACTTCTTTGTTATGCATACCCAAGGATTTGGCTAAAATCCCATCATGACAAAGTTTGAAAATTAATTCATTAACTTTGTAATCATGCAGATAAAGAAGTTCAAGGTCAAATTTATTTGTCACATGCACCATAAGGTGCAGTGAAATGTAATTTACCATGCAGCGTTAAAAGGACACAATACACAACATAATTCAACACAGACATCCACCACAGCATTCTTCACTGTGGTGGAAGGCAACACAGTTCAGACCGTCCTTCTCCTCTTCCTCCTCCCTTGTTCCTCCGTGGTCGGGGCCCTGACCCTCCGTAGTCGCCCTCTGGTCGGGAAGGTCAGAACGCTGATGTCGGGACAGGTCGAGCACACCCCGCAGCCTGGAGATCCCAATCGGCCACCTCCTTACCGGAGACCGCGGCTTCCAGATGCTGTAGGCCGGCGGTCGGAGCTCTTTTCCAGCAACCCCCGGCGAGGGAACACCTGCTCCACGATGGTAAGTAGAAACATAGAAAATAGGTGCAGGAGTAGGCCATTCGGCCCTTCGAGCCAGCACCACCATTCAATATGATCATGGCTGATCATCCAACTCAGTATCCTGTACCTGCCTTCTCTCCATACCCCCTGATACCTTTAGCCACAAGGGCAACATCTCTCTTAAATATAATAATAATAATAAATTTTATTTATGGGTGCCTTTCAAGAGTCTCAAGGACACCTTACAAAAATTTAGCAAGTAGAGGAAAAACATGTAAGCGGAATGAAATAAATAGTAGAGACATGACTAGTACACAAATTAAAGACAGAATTCAATTCAAAACACAATATGAAGCAATTCAAGCACAGATGAAAAGGGAGGGGGACGTGGGGCTAAGCATAGGCAGAGGTGAAGAGATGGGTCTTGAGGCGGGACTGGAAGATGGTGAGGGACACGGAATTGCGGATCAGTTGGGGGAGGGAGTTCCAGAGCCTGGGAGCTGCCCTGGAGAAGGCTCTGTCCCCAAAACTGCGGAGGTTGGACTTGTGGATGGAGAGGAGACCAGCTGATGTGGATCTGAGGGACCGTGAGAGTTGGTAGAGGGAGAGGAGGTCAGTGAGATATGGAGGGGGCCAGATGGTGCAGGGCTTTGTAGGTGAGGACCAGGATTTTGTAGGTGATCCGGTGGGAGATGGGAAGCCAGTGAAGTTGTTTGAGGACTGGAGTGATGTGATGCCAGGATTTGGTGTGGGTGATGAGTCGGGCGGCTGCGTTCTGGACCAATTGGAGTCGGTTGATGTAGGTGGAGCTGATGCCAAGGAGAAGTGAGTTGCAGTAGTCCAGTCGGGAGGAGATGAAGGCATGGATGAGTCTTTCAGCACTGGCCTCAACTACCTTCTGTGGCAGAGAATTCCACAGATTCACCACTCTCCGTGTGAAAAATGTTTTTCTCATCTCGGTCCTAAAAGATTTCCCCTTTATCCTTAAACTGTGACCCCTTGTCTGGACTTCCCCAACATCGGGAACAATCTTCCTGCATCTAGCCTGTCCAACCCCTTAAGAATTTTGAAAGTTCCCATAAGATCCCTCCTCAATCTTCTAAATTTCAGCGAATACAAGCCGAGTCTATCCAGTCTTTCTTCAGTCTGGTGAACCTTCTCTGTACTCCCTCTATGGCAAGAATGTCTTTCCTCAGATTTGGAGACCAAAACTGTACACAATACTCCAGGTGTGGTCTCACCAAGGCTCTGTACAACTGCAGTAGAACCTCCCTGCTCCTATACTCAAATCCTTTTGCTATGAATGCTAACATACCATTCGCTTTCTTCACTGCCTGCTGCACCTGCATGCCTACTTTCAATGACTGGTGTACCATGACACCCAGGTCTCGTTGCATCTCCCCTTTTCCTAATCGGCCATCATTCAAATAATAGTCTACTTTCCTGTTCTTGCTACCAAAGTGGATAACCTCACATTTATCCACATTATACTGCATCTGCCAAGCATTTGCCCACTCACCCAACCTATCCAAGTCACTTTGCAGCCTCCTAGCATCCTCCTCACGGCTAACACTGCCCCCCAGCTTCGTGTCATCCGCAAACTTGGAGATGTTGCATTCAATTCCCTCGTCCAAATCATTAATATATATTATAAATAGCTGGGGGCCCAGCACTGAGCCTTGCGGTACCCCACTAGTCACTGCCTGCCATTCTGAAAAGGACCCGTTTACTCCTACTCTTTGCTTCCTGTCTGCCAACCAGTTCTCTATCCAAATCAATACTGAACCCCCAATACCGTGTGCTTTAAGTTTGCATACTAATCTTGTAGATAAGACATATACACGGCATGTAATTTAAGATCATCTTTAATTTACATACAGACTTAACAGCACAGTAGCATGTTAGTTGTCACTGCATCCTGTCTGCTATCCGAACTGCGTAGCATAGGAATGGGTGTTAATATAAATGATACAGTAAGGCAGGATTAGTGATGCTAACCTATATATGATTGGTTGCATGCATAAACCAATCTACATCCTTCCCCCTAAAGAGTGAGTATAGTAGGCACCTATGCGATTAAAGTTAAACAAATTCGCCATATCTATCAGGCGGTCTACTGATGCGGCCCGAACATGTACGGACCAAGTCCTCCTCTCCTTCACCGGAAAGATTAGAGGGAGGTGGTGAACCCGGAAGCGAGAAAGCCGCGGGAGAGACTTGTGGTGGCGGAAAGGGGGGGGGGGGGTGTGCAGGAGGGGTAACCCCGTGGTTAGTCACGGCCGCTACTCGTGGAGGAGTATGGGACATGCGAGGAGTATGGGACATGCGGGGATCGGTAGAAGGTTCGGCAGCAAACGGCTGGAACTGAAGCGGTGGAGCATAGGGACTGGCTGGCGGCGGACGGGGTTCTTGTACAGCAAGCAAACATCCTGGCCCGGCAGTAGAGGCACGAGTGGTTTGCTTGATTTGTCATGCGACCGTTTCTGAATATCATGTTTCTCCTGAATACGCTTTTGGATTGAATCAGGCTTCAGCACCTGCGGTATCAGCTTCTGCTGAGCAATCGGTATTGGAGGTCTTGTTGTTCTGGACATCAGTCGCTGGGCTGGTGATCCCAGGGTCCTGTCTCTGGCAATGTTTCTGAGATTCGGGAGATCAAGGGACACATCTGAATTGGCAAGGCGCGATCGTTCCATCAGTTGTTTAGCGCTTCTCACACACCACACAAGACATACAGAGAAACACTAAAACATACTTTTGGACAAACTAAAAAAAACAAACGTTGAAACAACGAACGGGATTGAGAAAGCTCTTGGCTTTTGTTATCATACTTACCTTTTTCACTAGTTTTCTTCATGCTATCTGTCACTGTGACATGCTGCCTGGTGAGGAATATATAAACAGCTCTCACTTCTTGAATACAGATTCAAGAAAGCTGGCAAAACGTCTTAAGGACTGAGTGAGCAAACTGTAGGATAGAAACTCCTGTGATGCCCAATGCCTTGATAAGATTAGAGGCATAAGGCAAAAACACATCCAAAGACGTCAGTAGATACATGGTAAATAGCAGAGAAAGCAGAAGTAAATGTCAGCCCACTGAGCATAGGACATTAATTATCAAAACATCTTTATTAATTTGGAAAGGTTAGGCATCACAGCTGATCACTTCACAGCACATTGTCAGTCTCCACTTTTCAAAGCTATCAGTAGTACCTATGATTTACTAGATATTCCAAATTAAAATATAAAAAATCAGGAAGAAAAGTGTGAGAATAAAAATACCTGAGAACTACAGACCAGTAATGGGCCTGTCCCACTGTACGAGGTAATTCAAGAGTTCTTCCGAGTTTTCCCCTGATTCGAACTCGGAGAATGTCCGTAGCGGGTCCGTAAGAGTTTTTGTTTTTCTCGTAGAAACATAGAAACATAGAAAATAGGTGCAGGAGGAGGCCATTCGGCCCTTCGAGCCAGCACCGCCATTCATTGTGATCATGGCTGATCATCCCCTATCAATAACCCGTGCCTGCCTTCTCCCCATATCCCTTGACTCCACTAGCCCCTAGAGCTCTATCTAACTCGTAGCGGCACGTAATGCTAACAGTAGGTACTCGGGAAATCAAGTAAACACGTGATGTTTTTTCAACACTGTGAAAAATGTCCACGAGTAAAAAAATACTCGTGATGAAAAAAATTGTTACTTTTTACTCGTACGAGCCGCTATGAGACATCCACGGACTCCTAACCACCCGCTAAGGACATTCTCCGAGTTTGAATCAGGGGAAAATTCGATAGAGAACTCTTGAATTACCTCGTACAGTGGGACAGGCCCTTAAGTCTGGAGAGGATTCAGAGGGGAAAGATGCATTTGGTAAGTCACGTTGATTAGGGACAATCAGCATAGTTTTGTGCTGGAAGATTTGATCTCATGAATTTGAATGTGTGTTTCGAAATAACCAAGAATTCCTGAGGGCAGGGTCTACAAGGGGATCAGCAACACCTTTTGACATGTAGGCTGCTCTGGGAAGTTAGATTGCTTGGCATCCAGAGAGGGTTAGTCAACTGGACACAGAATTGGCTTCATGGTAGGATATAGAGGATAGTGCTGGAAGGCTGTTTCTCCAACTAGAGGCCTGTGACTAATGGTGTGGCTCAGGGATCGGTGCTTGTCCCATTGCTGATTGTCATCTACATCAACTATTTGGATGAGAATATACAAGGCATGATCAGTTAGTTTGCATAACACTGTGGTCTGTGGAATTCTCGGCCTCAGAGGGCAGTGGAGGCAGGTTCTCTGGAAGCTTTCAAGAGAGCTAGATAGGGCACTTAAAAATAGCAGAGTCGGGGGATATGGGGAGAAGGCAGGAACGGGGTACTGATTGGGGATGATCAGGTATGATCACATTGAACGGCAGTGCTGGCTCGTAGGGCCAATGGCCTACTCCTGCACCTATTGTCTATTGTCTATTGTTTAACACAGAGTGTACCACATAGGTAATGAAGACAGCTATCAAGAATTACAGCAGGATTTTGACCAACTGGGCACCTGGACTGACTAATGGGACAAATTAAGTGTAATTCAGGTAAGTGCAAGGTGTTGCATTTTGGGAATCAAGGCAGAACCTTCACAGTGAATGGTAGGGTCCTGGGGGTTGTTTTAGAACAGAGGGATCCAGCAGTACAAGTGCATACTTCGCTGAAATTGGCGTCAGGTAGCTAGGGTGGTGAAGAAGGCTTGTGGCACATTGGCATTAATTAATTAGTGAATTGTGTATTGAAGTTGGGAAGTTATGTTACAGTTTTTAGTTTAGTTTAGTTTAGAGATACAGCACGGAAAAAGGCCCTTCGGCCCAATGAGTCCATGGAATCAGCGATCCCCGCACATTAACACTATACTATACACTCTAGGGACAATTTTTTTAAACCAAGCCAATTTACCGACAAACCTGTACGTCTTTGGAGTGTGGGAGGAAACGAAAGATCTCGGAAAAAACACAAGCGGTCACGGGGAGAACTTAAAAACTCTGTACGGACAGCACCCATAGTCAGGATCGAACCCGGGTCTCCGGTGCTTCAAGCGCTATAAGGCAGCAACTCTACCGCTGCGCCACCGTGCTTCCCGTCAAGTTGTACAAGACGTTGGTGAGGCTACACTGAGAGTTTGTGTTTAGTTTTGGTCACCGTGCCATAAGAAAGGTGCCATTTAAGTTGGAAAGGGTGCAGAGAAGATTTACAAGGATTTTCCAGGACCCGAGGGCCTGAGTTATAGGGAAAGATTGGGCAGGCTAGGTCTATATTTCTTGGAATGATGGATTGAGGCGTGAATTTTATAAAGGTGCTAAAATGATGAGAGGAATGGATAAGATGAATGCACAGAGATTTTTTCCCCCAGAGCCTGGGGAATCAGGAACTAAGGGGATCAAAAGAGAAGGAAAAAAATAATAGGAAGCTGAGAGGTTGTGTATATCGCCAGAACAAATAGTTGAGGCAGGTATAATAACACAATTAAAAGACATTAATACAAGTACGTGAATAGGAAAGGTGTAAAAGGATATGGGCCAAACAAGTGCACATGGGTCTAATGTACATGGGGCATCTTGGTTGGTACGGACAAGTTGGGCCGAAGAGCTGTTTTTGAAACTTTATGATTTAATAAAATAATAGATTCTATGTTATTTTAGTTTAAGAGATACAGCAAGGAAACAGGCCCTTTGGCCCACCAGGACTGAGTTGACAAGCGATCACCCTGTACACTAGCACTATTCTGCACACTAGAGGCAATTTACACTTTACCAAAGCCGATTAACTTACAAACTTGTGCGTCTATGGAGTGTGGGAGGAAACCACAGCACTCGGAGAAACCCTTTGGTCTGAAGAAGGGTCTCGACCCAAAACGTTGCCTATTTCCTTCGCTCCATACCACTGCCTCACCCGCTGAGTTTCTCCAGCATTTTTGTCTACCCCCAATCCAGAGATGCTGCCTGTCCCGCTGAGTTACTCCAGCTTTTTGTGTCTATTCTCAATTAGTTTAGTTTAGTTTGGAAATACAGCGTGTAAACAGTCCTGTAGGAGCCATTACCATTACAAGGCCCTTTGGCCCACCGAGTCCACGCAGAACAGCAATCCCCATACACTAGGGACAATTTACTGCAAACCTTTAGGTCTTTGGAATGTGGGACGAAACACGGGGAAAACCCACGTGGTCACGGGGGGGGGGGGGGGGAGAATGTACAAACTCCATACAGACAGCACCTGTAGTCAGGATTTAACCTGGGTCTCTGGCACTGTAATGCCCCTGTCCAACTTAGGATACCTGAACGGAAACCTCTGGAGACTTTGCGTCCCACCCAAGGTTTCCGTGCGGTTCCCGGAGGTTGCAGGTGGTTGCCGGAGGTTGCAGGTAGTGGAAGCAGGTAGGGAGACTGACAAAAACCTCCGGGAACCTCCGGGAACCGCACGGAAACCTTGGGTGGGGCGCAAAGTCTCCAGAGGTTTCCGTTCAGGTTTCCTAAGTGGGACAGGGGCAGGTTTCCTAAGTGGGACAGGGGATAAGCTTTTCCCACTGAGAGTAGGGAAGATTCAAACAAGGGGACATGACTTGAGAATTAAGGGACAGAAGTTTAGGGGTAACATGAGGGGGAACTTCTTTACTCAGAGAGTGGTGGCTGTGTGGAATGAGCTTCCAGTGAAGGTGGTGGAGGCAGGTTCGTTTTTATAATTTAAAAATAAATTGGATAGGTATATGGATGGGAAAGGAATGGAGGGTTATGGTCTGAGTGCAGGTAGATGGGACTAGGGGAAAATAAGTGTTCGGCAAGGACTTGTAGGGCCGAGATGGCCTGTTTCCATGCTGTAATTGTTATATGGTTATATGGTTATATGGTATACCTTGAATGTAGAGTCAATAAGTTTGACTAAATACAGCAGTGGCAAAAAAGTTTTCAAATATAGTTAACTTGATACCATAATTTTGATCCAATCAAATATTAATTGTACAGAAAGTGCAAGTTCAAAGTTCAATAATCATTCATTACATTGTTTCCATAAACCTCCTAACTTCTTGCCTCTGAGTCCAACTGTCTGCACAGCGACTCTCCTCAGTCTTACAACCTTAACCTAGATGCTGGTCGTTGCTTCTTACAATTTATTGTATTGTATTGTATGTATGACTGCTTCAATTTCGTTCAGACTTCGGTCTGGATGACAATAAAAGGCTATCTATCTATCTATCTATCTATCTATCTATCTATCTATCTATCTATCTATCTATCTATCTATCTATCTATCTATCTATCTATCTATCTATCTATCTATCTATCTATCTATCTATCTATCTATCTATCTATCTATCTATCTATCTATCTATCTATTATCAACTTTTGTTATAGAAAGTACTATTCAC
The DNA here is from genome assembly GCF_010909765.2 of Amblyraja radiata. Classification (NCBI taxonomy): domain Eukaryota; kingdom Metazoa; phylum Chordata; class Chondrichthyes; order Rajiformes; family Rajidae; genus Amblyraja; species Amblyraja radiata. The sequence continues at coordinate 153,605,546 of NC_045956.1, forward strand.
TTCCCTCTTAGGTCGTGCTCCTGGTTGCAATTTCTGACAAGACTGTTCTTAATCTATTTTGTCTCAAACTTGCCACACCAGACTGGGCTGACGTCAATAGACCCATGTCTGCTGTAATATTTTTCAGAGGACCCATCCAATCCACTGAGCTCACAAATTGCCAGCACACTGCAATGCAGTCTTATTCCAGCTCGTCAAGTTCTACCCGAGTTGAATTAAGTGCATTCAACAATGTCCTGAACAACAAAGACATCTGCAGGATATGCCATCCTGTGTCTTTGATTATATCATCATAACTCCCCTGAATAAAACACTGTGACACCTTAAATGCTATGCCTCCAAGTTTGCGGAAAACACAAAGCTGGGTGGCAGTGTGAGCTGTGAGGAGGATGCTATGAGGCTGTAAGGTGACTTGGATAGGTTGGGTGAGTGGCCAGCTGCATGGGAGATGCAGTGTAATGTGGATAAATGTGAGGTTATCCACTTTGGTGGCAAGAACAAGAAGGCAAATTATTATGTGAATGGTGTCAGATAAGGAAAAGGGGAGGTGCAACGAGACCTGGGTGTCCTTGTACATGAGTCACTGAAAGTAATCATGCAGGTACAGCAGGCAGTGAAGAAAGCGAATGGCATGTTGGCCTTCATAGCTAGAAGATTGAGTATAGGAATAAGGAGGTCCTACTGCAGTTGTACAGGGCCCTGGTGAGACAGCACCTGGAGTATTGTGTGCAGTTTGGGTCTCCTAATTTGAGGAATTACATTCTTGCTATTGACGTAGTGCAGACTAGGTTCACCAGTTTAATTCCTGGGACTGACATATGATGAAAGAATGGATTAACTGGGCTTATATTCACTGGAATTTAGAAGGATGACAGAATATCTTATAGAAACATATAAAATTATTAAGGGATTGGACAGGCTAGATGCAGGAAAATCCAGAACCAGAGGTCACTGTTTAAGAATAAGGAATAGACCATTTAGGGCAGAGATGAGGAAAAACTTTTTCAGCCAGAGAGTTGTGAATCTGTGGAATTCTCTGCCACAGGAGGCAATGGAGGCCTATTCACTGGATGTTTTCAGGGGAGAGTTGGATATAACTCTTAGGGCTAACGTAATCAAGGGATATGGGGAAAAAGCAGGAATGGGATACTGATTCTGGATGATCAGCCATAATCATATTGAATGGTGGTGCTGTCTTGAAGGGCCGAATGGGCTACTCCTGCACTTATTTTCTATGTTTCTATGTTTCCATGTTTCTCTGACTGCTCATCATGCCAGTAGAATCTTGGTATTGTGCTATTTTTTCTCTGTGTAGACCACAGAGCCTTCTTCACTCTGCTGCAAAGATTGGGTGAATGGTTTAATGCATTATGTCAAGAGAGTCAAGAGTGTTTATTGTCATATGTCCCAGATAGAATAATGAAATTCTTACTTGCTGCAGCACAACAGAATATGTAAACATAGTACACGGTAAACAATATGATAAAAGAGAGAAAAAGAGTTCAGTGTATATATACACATGTACTCACAAGTACCATCACATATATGTGTATATATATATAATATATATATATGTTTACATATGCGCACACACGCGCGCACATACACACATATATATATACACATACACACACACACACGCACACACACACACACACACACAAGCTCGCACACACACACACACACACACACACACATATATATACACATACACACATATGAGTGTGAGGCATGGATTGCACGGAGGCAGTGACTCCGATAATACCCTTCGATGGTGGGAAGGTCAGAGCTGGAGATGGACTGGGCAGCGTTCACAACTTTTTGCATTCTTTTCCGCTCCTGGACGTACAAGTTGCCGAACCAGGCCATGATGCAACCAGTCAATATGCTCTCTACTGTACACCTGTAGTTCAAGAGACTCCTATTTGACATACCGAATCTCCGTAATCTTCTCAAGAAGTAGAGGCGCTGATGTGCTTTATTTATATCAGTGTGCTGAGTCCAGGAAAGCTCTTCGGAAATATGCACGCCCAGGAATTTGAAGTTTTTGACTCTCTCTGCCATCGTATAAACGTATAAACGTGATACGTATAAACAGGATTGTGGGTCCTTGTCATCCTTCTTCTTCCAAAGTCCATAATCAGTTCATTGGTTTTACTAATATTGAGAGCCAGATTGTCGTGCTGGCACCATTTGGTCATCGGTCGATCTCACTTCTATACTCCGACTCATCACCATCTGTAATTCGTCCCACAACAGCGGTGTGGTCGGCGAACTTGAAGATGGAGTTCGCACTGTGTCCGGCTACACAGTCATGAGTATAGAGTGAGTAGAGCAGGGAGCTGAGCACGCGGCCTTGAGTTGCTCCCGTACTGATTGTTAATGAAGAAGAAGTATTTCTGCCAATTCGACCGACTGTGGTAGTCTGTGCAGACTGTGCAGTTGTCCATGGTGCTGCTACATTCACGGGTGTTTCATGTCTCTGAACCTATTGCTGGTGGTAATATTGATTGCTTCTTTCCATGCACTTTGTTCCTCTGCTCTGTGTCCTCTCCTGTGAACTGGAATATTTCCAATCTTTCCAGATAGAGGGAGATTCACTTAGCCTGCTCACATTCATCGTGCTCCCCAAAATATCAAACAACTTCATTGCCTGCTATTTTTTCTGCTCTCCTCTCCACATGTGCTCCAGCTCAGAGTATTTCATTCTGTTCACCTTGCACGTGGGAGTCACCAAACAATTGCAGTGTTGTGCTGCGATATGTCTTGCTCATTGCCAGTTGTTTTGGCCATGGGGTTCTTTTAAAGTTGTTGGAATAAAGGCATATTCAGGCTGGAGTAGACCTTCTTCATTCTGGGTATCAACTAATAACTATCAGTGGCAAGGGCACAATAATGTAGTCGAATGATGCCACATGATGCAGTTTGACACATATACACACACGAGTTGAAGCTCTAACAATGGGTGTTAAACAACACATAAAAATATGAATGGTATGGAAGGACAGCACCAAAGTACAGGCCATTGATTCCAATTTAGATGGCTCTTACCTTTGAAATGCTGGACAACTGGGACAGGAGAGGGGCAGGGATAGTTGTCCAATGTGAGCAGCAACCAGAGAGCAGTCCTGAACTACTATCTACCTTATCGGGGACACTCAGACTATCTTTGATTAGAATTTACAGGCTTTACCTTGCACTAAATGTTATCATGCATCTGTACACTGTGAATGGCTCGATTGTTATCATGTCTTGTCTTTCCACTGGCTGGTTAGCAGACAACAAAAGCTTTTCACTGTAAAGTAAACTGAAACTGAACTGAAACTGATGGTGCATTGAGGTTAGCATGGGGACATCAGGATGTCAATGAGTTGAGGTGTGGACCGTAAAGACTGGAGATGTTGTCAATTTGGATGAGGCTGAGGGCTGAGGGCGTGATCAGGTATGAAGGGGTCAGAGAAATGTTTGGATTTGGATCCAGTGATGGGCTGGCGTGGGGGTGAGATGGGGGAGTGGGGTCAGTGTGATAGTTAGAGAATGACAAAAAGCTTAATATTTCACTCAATTAATTTCTACGTTTCATAGCCTAATTTTACTCCACATAATCTTGTAATGACAAAAAAAAACCCGATAACATTGCAGACCCCAAAGCCTGCAGTCTACAACATGTTATGACACCCATTTGATTGCTATCAGCAACGACCAGCGACAGCTGTCAGCCGGAAAAGGAGACTCACAGCTTTCATTTCTGTGCGAATAAATGAAAGGGCTGCAATTTTTTTTCTGGGAACTGGCTAGAGACTGTGAAAGACAAAATGGAGTGGACAGCACAAGATAGAACATACAGTACTGATAGCCATTCAAGCTGACCGGTTCTAACCATAATTAGAAATGTCTAGTCAGGAAATCTGCTGGAAAGATAGTAAGGGAGAAATAGAATTGAATTGTATTCCTCAATGATCACAGAACACTGTATTTATACCTCGCATTTAAAACCTAGGAGTTACAGTTACCGTCAGTATTCTTTTCCTAATCAACTTACCAGTTCCCGCAAGAGACCTTTATCAAAAATATTAATTTAAATGCCAGATCATCAGCACAGATTGTAGCAGGAACATTTGAGTAGGTTTACACGAGTGAAAATATCTATAGGTTGGCATAATTACAGCAATTTATACAAGGTTAATGTACTTACAATATGGATCTATAAAATGAATTATAAGATGGATAATGGTACACTAAATGGAGTTTTTAATGTTTTTACTGAATGGAGTAAATGTATACATGGTCTACTTTTATTATGAAAACTAAACAAACCTTATTTAGTCAGTCGCACGTTATTGAAGTGAATAAGATGAGGTTGCAGATTTTAAACTATATCACAATCACAATAATACTTTATTAGCCAAGTATATTTTGCAACATACGAGGAATTTAATTCTCCAAGTCAGTCCTACAAATAAAAAGCAACAGAACATACAAAACACATTATAACATAAACATCCATCACAGTGACTCCTCCACAATCCACTCTGTGATGGAAGGCGAAAAAAAGGTCAATCTCTTCCCTTTGCTCTCCCGCGGTTGGGAGGGGCTCGAGCCCTCCGTTGATGGGACGATCTTGACTCCCATAGCCGATGGCGTTTTGGCTCTCCGTGTTGAGGCGATCAGCTCCTGCATCGGGAGGGTGTCAGCTCCCCCGTGCCGGTCGATCGAATCTCACATCGGGGCTGGTCAAACCTTCTGCGACTTTGGAGCTCCTGACATCCACTGCCTCTCCCGAGACTGCAAGCTCCCGGTCTAAAGACCGCAGGCCGCGGTTGGAGCGATCCCAGGCAAGGGATCGACTCCGATGTAAGTCCATGCCCCACGGTGGGGCCCAAGGTCAGTCAGTGGAGGCCTCCAGCTCCATCGATGATAGGCCGCAGAGCAACCGGAAATGCGATCCAAAAATTAATCGCATCTTCGGCAAGGTCAGAAACTGAAAAAAAAGTTTCCCCCTCCCTCACATAAAACAAACCGGAGAACATTACACAATCATTTACACGAACTTTTAACACACTAAAAATAAAAAAAATACAAAAAAACAAACAGTGTTGGCAGGCTGCCAATCGTACGGCGACCCTGGTGGTAAGATAATATGATGCAAAATCTACTTGTTATGGAGATGTTTATTATCTAGAAAGTGCTCCATGAATTCTTGCTAATATCCTTTTAGGACATGAACATATTTTTATTTAATTTGACTTCCGATCAACATCAACTTTTCCGCTGAATACTAAATTGAACCTGTTTTTTGCAATATGTATCTTTACACAGGCCTTATGTTTAGCAGTCCCTGCCACGAATGTAATCCCGGCAAGGAGGTTCCACTAAAGGTCTTAAGGTCATAAGGTCATAGGTGATAGGAGTAGAATTAGGCCATTCGGACCATCAAGCCTACTCCGCCATTCAATCATGCCTGATCTATCTCTCCCTCCTAACCCCCATTCTCCTGCCTTCTCCCCAAAACCTCTGACACCTGTACTAATCAAAAATATATCTATCTCTGCATTTAAAAATATCCACTGGTCTCCAAGGCCTTCAGTGGCTAAGAATTCCACAGATTCACCACACTCTGACTAATGAAATTTCTCCTTATCTCCTTTCTGAAAGAGCGTCTGTTAATTCTGAGGTTATGACCGCTCATCCTGGACTCTCCCACTGGTGGAAACATCCTCTCCACAAACGTGGTAAACTGCAAATTTATTCACTACTAGCACAAACATCCCACAATCTTATTTCTCCTCCTATTTAACTACATGTCTATTCAATTGATTGGTCGTTGTCACAGCTTGGGGTGGGTAGGTGATGGTGGTGATGGGGAATCATCATTGATAAGGTTATTAACTGATATATCATAGTTATAAACACCTTCCTTCACTTTGTTGATGATTTAGATTTGTTTGATGGGGTGACATTTTGTGAGGTTGGTTTAATGCTTTTTGTGCACACGTGGGCAATTTTCCGTTTGTTGGGTGTATCCTAGTGTTATAGCTGCTCTGTGGTGCTCTGGCTATAGACTGGCTGACTGTCTGGTTCACTCAGCTGTCTCTAGCTATTACATCAAGAGTATGAAATTGCTTTGCATAGTTTTAATTGTTACTGAATTATGCGCATAGGTGTGTGTTGACAAAGAGTTTGCAACAGGGAATGGGGACTTAAGTGAGTGGACACAAATATGAAATTGGAAGAAAATGTTGGACAATGTAAGCTTATAAAGTTTGAAAGAAGAATAAAAAGGTCTCTGTCTCTGTTTCTCTGTCCCTCTCTGTGTCTCTGTCCCTGTCTCCGTGCCTCTGTCCCTCTCTGTCTCTCTGTCTCTCTCTGTCTCTCTCTGTGTCTCCGTCTCTGTCTCTCTGTCTCTCTCTGTCTCTCTCTGTGTCTCTGTCCCTGTCTCTGTGTCTCTGTCTCCGTCTCTCTCTGTCTCTGTGCCTGTCTGTCTGTGTCTCTGTCTGTCTCTCTCTCTCTGCCTCATTGTCTGTCTCTCTCTCTCTCTCTGTCTCAGTGTCTCCCTCTCTCTGTCCCGTTGTCTCTCTATGTCTCTGTGTCTGTGTCTGTCTCTTTCTCTGTCTCTGTGTCTCTCTCTCTCTCTCTCTCTCTCTATGTCTCTGTCTCTCTCTGTCTCTGTCTCACTCTGTCCTAAGCTCCACACTGTCAATGCCAACCAACAGGGCTAACCCCACTTGTCCAAATGCCTAATTGTTAAAGGAAGTTTGGGAAACACCAAAGGGTCATTTGAAAATATAATTAGGATGTTAAAGTAAATGGAAATAGGAACTACATCAGAAAAGACATAATAATTTGTCAGTAGAACTTAGTTATGGTATTGGTTTATTAATACAGTGAAAAACTTATCTTTCCAGACAAATCATGCCATCATCATAGGGCACAAGAGACAAAAATATAGAATGCAGAATATAGTGTTACAGGTACAATGAAATTACAGGTTACAAAAGTGCAAGGGCCACAACAAGGTTGATTGGAAGATTGGCCCAGTCATTTCCTCTTCTCCCAACTCCCATTGGACAGATGATTCAAAAGCTTGAAAATATGTACAGCTTTTTCCCCCAGTATTTTCTGATTGATGAATGGTCCTCCCATAAGATCGCGTGTAGCCCCAATCTCCTTTTGAGACCATTTTTTTTTTTTTAATCTGCACTTCCTCTCTAACTGTACATTGTAAAGCTGTTACACAATACATCCTGTTGATGTCCAGGCTTTCAAGCTCCTGTATCTTCTTGCAAAAGGTAGAAGAGAGAAAAGGGGAAAGGCCAGGGGGGTGTACATGCTTGATAATAGTTACAGCATTCCTAGCGTAGCACTCTGTGAAGATGGACTGGATAGATGGAAGTATTGAGCCTGTGATGGAGTGGTGTTCACTATTCTCTGCAGCTTCAGGTTGTCAAGAGCAGAGAGTTATGAAACTATTCTAATTTTGATCTGAAGAATTAATGAAAAAGTCAGATATTTTCTTTGCCTGAAGCATAATGCATCAACATATGTTTCTATGTTTCTATGTTTCAAGGCCACCATGTTCAATATTAAATGCACAAGGCATTTCAATGATCTGAATATAATCTGATGGATGCAATGAATGTTAATGATCTGGTAACTTCAGGATAGTTTCAAAACCAGCCCAAGCTAATGAGCTGAAAGTCTATCTGAAATGTTACAGGTCATGGAAATCTTAATTCAGTGGTCATTGGTGCCAAATGTTGAAATTTGTAATAATCAAAATCACTTTGTTTGTCTTCTTAAAGCAGAGGGCTGTGAATAGTGGGGGGCTTGAGGACAGCACACTAGTCCATCTGGCCAGGGATATAGGATGTCAGAGCAGCGAAAGCTTTACTCTACTGGTGAATGTGCCATGGTAACCTAGGAATAGCAGTAGCTGATCCATTGCTAATATGCACTTTGACACAACTAACATCTGCTTAAGAAGATCCAGAGAATAATAAATAATTCTAGTCAAACCAATTTATAGTATTCTATCTGCACAACACGTTGCTGCTAATAATGGCTGACTCCTGACTCACAGACCCCTTAATAGCTCTCATTCTATTTTTATATGATTACCTGGACATGCTAAAATAGCTTGAAACTGGCCCAATTATCACTGGGGACAAGAGAATTGGATATCCCAGAGTCACGTCCAGGCAGCAATTGAACTGTGTAGGAAAGAACTGCAGCTGATGGTTTAAATCAAAGATTGACACAAAATGCTGGAGTAACTCAGCGGGACCGCAGCATCTCTGGAGAGAAGGAATGGGTGACGTTTTGGGTCGAGACCCTTCTTCAGACGGTCTAGACCCGAAACGTCACCCATTCCTTCGCTCCAGAGATGCTGCCTGTCCCGCTGAGTTACTCCAGCATTTTCTGTCTGTCAGCAATTGAACTGCATGTGTCTCATACTGGAGAGTGATTACAACATGGAAAATGCTTGCCGCAACAGACAATACAATTAGTTATGACACAATAACACAATATGCTGTGTGTATCATTAGTGCAACAATTTTTCACTGTTGTGCAATGCTTATGAAAGCGCATGAGACATATATTCTGATTGGTTGGGCCCAATTTCCATGACAACCAGCAATCACAGCAATAGTTGCGGTTGCCATAGAAATCAAGCTTATCATTCAGACCTAATGATTTTGTTAGAAATCAGTGTCTGTTTCTCAACCAGTTGGTTTATCTTTTTGCCTGTTTTTGGATGAAAAAGGAAATCTGGTTCTTCAGAATCACATTATGGTTGTTTCTCAATTTTGTTATTTTTGCGTACACCATCCAGATAACCTGGCACATTCATTTGTTTTGACAAATTCAGTTTTTGACTCAGCCAAAGGCCTCAGTTTTAACCTGCTTATGCCACAGGAGAAGAGGGTGGTTGTTGGTACAATCACATAGTACCTGAGAAGCCCCAGATGATTAAATACAATTATCATTTTATTTCTGAATGTCCCTTGCAGTCAGTAGAAGCACAGAGGAGGCGTCCATGTGATTTGATTCTAATGCACCATTTTAAGAGTCCAAAGATATGATTTGGAGGTGAAAAATAAAATAGTGCAAATGTAGGAAATCTAAAATAAAAGTAAAATGTTGAAAATACTCAGCCAGTCTTGTGGCATCTGTGGAAAGTTAACATTTCAGGTTGAAGGCCTTTTGTCAGAACTGGGAAGAAGTAAAAATAAGTTAATTTGTTCAACATACCAGGGAAGCTTATTTTTTTGATTCTGAACGTAGCCTCATAGAGTATAAGAGTCAGGAAGTCATGGTGGAGTTTTATAGGACTTTGGTTAGGCCTCATTTGGAATATTGTCTGCAGTTCTGGTCGCCCCATTACAGGAAGTGGAGGCTTTGTAAAGGGTGCCGAAGAGGTTTATCAGAATGATGCCAGGATTAGGGGAGAGGTTGGGCAGTAATTCTGTAGAATGCCAGAGATTGTGGAGAAAACCTGATAGAAGTATATAAAATTATGAGAGGTATAGATAGTGATAACCCTTTTTCCCAGGATAGAAAATTTAAATATTTGAGAGCATAGCTTTCAGGTGAGAGGAACAAAAATTTAAAGGAGATGAGCAGGGCAAGTGTGGTGAGTGCCTGGAACGCGATGTCAGGTGTGGTGGTTGAGGCAGATATGTTAGTGGTTTTTAAGAGACTTTTGAATACGCAGGGAATGGAAGAATATGTTATGCATAGACGTTATGGGCTGAAGAGCCTGTTCCTGCACTGTATTGTTCTTTGTTCTATATTCTTTGATGATGTAAGGATTAAGGTGGAAAAAGGGGCACAAGAGGTTTGAATATGATTGGACTTTCAGAAAGTATTCGGTAAAGGTTTAACAGAAAAGTTCACTGCAGAAAGGGAATGTCGACAGCATTAGACAATAGACAATAGACAATAGGTGCTGGAGTAGGGCATTCGGCCCTTCGAGCCAGCACCACCATTCAATGTGATCATGGCTGATCATCCACATTCAGTACCCCGTTCCTGCCTTCTTCCCATATCCCTTGACTCCGCTATCTTTAAAAGCTCTGTCCAGCTCTCTCTTGAAAGCATCCAGAGAGCCAGCCTCCACCGCCCTCTGAGGCAGAGAATTCCACAGATTCACAACTCTCGGTGTGAAAAAGTTTTTCCTCATCTCCGTTCTAAATGGCTTACTCCTTATTCTTAATCTGTGGCCCCGGACTCCCCCAACATCGGGAACAAGTTTCCTTCCTGCGTGTCCAAACCCTTAATAAACTTATATGTTTCAATAAGATTGCCTCTCATCCTTCTAAATTCCAGTGTATACAAACCCAGCCACTCCACTCTCTCACCATGTGGCAGTCCCGCCATCCCAGGAATTAACCTGGGGAACCTAGGCTGCACTCCCTCAACAGCAAGAATATCCTTCCTCAAATTGGGAGACCAAAACTGCACACAATACTCCAGCTGTGGTCTCACTAGGGCTCTGTACAATTGCAGAAGGACCTCTTTGCTCCGATGCTCAACTCCTCTTGTTATGAAGGCCAACATACCATTTGCTTTCTTCACTGCCTGCTGTACCTGCATGCTTAATTTATTTGACTGATGAACAAGGACCCCCCGGATCCCGTTGTACTTCCCCTTTTCCCAACTTGACTCCATTCAAATAATAATTTGCCTTCCTACTTTTGCCACCAAAGTGGATAACCTCACATTTATCCACATTAAACTGCATCTGCCATGCATCTGCCCACTCATCCAACCTGTCCAAGTCACCCTGCATCATCATTGCATCCTCCTCACAGTTTACACTGCCACCCAATCAGAACTGTATATTATGATAGATAGACAACTGGCTAATTAACTGGAAACAAGGGATCAGGACAAAAAGGTGCTTTCAAATTTGCGAGTTGTAACTAACAAAGTGCTACAGTGGCCTCAACTATTTACACTCTACATTGATACCTGATAAATAGATTGAAATAATAATGAGTGTCCTGAAACCTTTTGAAATCTGCGTGATTTTTAACTGGATGTCCAGCCCAGCTGCTAAATCATTTGTAGCATCTTGGGAGAGTGGATTAAGGAGAGGACTGGTTTAAATAATTTCTAACCGTGGAGAAATGGTTGGGGACAGCTTCTCTCATTCATAAGCGTTGGAGGAACTCAGTGGAACAAGCAGCATCTGTGGGGGAAATGGACATATGACATTTAAGGTTGGGACACTGTTTTTGACACAAAATATCACCTATCCATTCACTGCAGAGACGGTACCTGAACAGCTGATATACTCCAGTACTGGGGCCAAGGAAAGAGCGTTCACGTCGCGGCCCTGTTTCAACCAATCTTTCCACCACCGCGCACAAGAAGCACAAGAAGCGCAAGACAGACACCATTGTGCAGATGCCGAGAAGTGTGTTCAGCTCTGGCTGAACAACTTCTAATCTTGTGTGTGGACTCGATAAGAAGAAGAAGACTCCAGTACTTTGTGTTTTGCTCAATATTCTAGTATCTGCATTTTCTCACATCTTCTTTCTCTTATTGCACTCCACTCTAAATCCACTCCGTTTCCAGGCATGAGGTGTTGAGATGGGACGTACCATTGTGTGGCTCTAGCGAGTCACCTGTTGGGTTCCAAACTGGAAGACTTTGTTGTACATAGGGATCATATCAATACCAGTACATCAATAACATGAATTCTAGATCCTACATTGACCATTATGTTGACATTACAGTGAGTTTGCCTTACCCACCATGTCGGTGTACATCCTTCCCATGAGGAGTGACTTTAATTGTTTTCTCATGCTCTCTTCCCATATCCCCTTAAGGGCCTGTCCCACTTGGCGATTTTTTTCGGCGACTGCCGGCATCATTGACTGAAGTATAGGTCACCGAAAAATTTGCGGCATGATGCAGCGTAACGTGGCGTGATGACTTTTGACACGCTTTTTCCAAGTGTCGCAACATTTTTTTAATCGCCGCTGGTTTTGAAATGTTCAAAATCTTTTGGCGACACTCATATGACGCCGGCAGTCGCTGAAAAAATCGCCAAGTGGGACAGGCCCTTTATGCTTTAAGAATTTAGGAATTTTATAATTCCTAAAATTGCTCTTAACTATCAGGCATTAGATATTAACGGGTTCATTGCTTAAATGGCTAATCCTGTTGTACATTTCACAGTAACTTAAAACGACTAATCCTGTTGTACATTCTACAACCCTTATCTTTGCTTATCATTTTAAACATGGAAAATATCTATATTGCTTTTGTATTGCATTTGGTTCCAATAATGACATTCCTTGGATTTTTCATGCTTTAAAAAATATAAGCAGTTCAACATGGTGAATTGCTTAAAAAAAAGTAAATAAAAGTTCCTGTACAATTCTATCTATCAATCCTTATTGAAAGGTGATTTGAAAATTTGATTTGACAGAAAAAATGTTTGTTCAGTAAAAAATAGTTGGCTATGTTTGCAACATTTAAGCAATGCTCCCAATATGCTTTTCTGTGAAAGAAAGCCATTGGAGACAATGCACGAACTGTGGTATAAATGTTGAAACGAAGCCTGGCCTGACTCTGGAGTTCATGGTGTTTTGACCATGCTAGGGAAAGTGGCCTCACACTTTGTGGTCCGTTCACTCCACGAAATTCAACTACAGTGTAATGTCAAGCCAGATTAGAAACTGGTCAGAGGTCTTCTAAACATGCAAGGGAAGACTGTTTAAGTCTATACGCAGTTGATTTAAATGGTTATAGAGTGCAGATGTTCCTAACTCCTCTCTCTAAACATTGAAATTTAAACAGCCGGTTGGCAAACTCTGCATATGTGTGCAGCCATGCACATGGACAACTCTCCCCTGGGCTTGAGAATTAGAATACTGGGCAGTCAATTTAGATGGGTTACTGGCTGCCTAGATCGCAGCTGGCTACCTTAAATTGGAAGCTGGAGTATGCCAGTAGCGTCAAAGGATAAGATTTAAAAAAATAGAAATTTAACAGAAAGGAATAAAATGTTGAGTCAATATTTAGAAAGTGATTCAACATTCAAATTAGGCCAAATGTTTTGATAAAGATGCTATTAAACGTGTTAAATTATTTTTTGTTTCTCCTTGCAAAAACTCCAGTCTGTTTTATACACTTGGAGATATTTCACTCGTGTGCAGACGTGGCATCAAAGGACGAGAAGCCGAAGCAAAGAAGTGGAAGCCAAATAACTGAATGGAAACGAAGCCAAAATGCCAAATAACTGAAAGCGTACAAAGCTGAAACGCCAACTAACCGAAAGGGTGGGACGCTTAAATGCAAACTAACCGAAAGGGCAGGACGCCTAAAAGCCAACTTACCGAAAAGCTGCATCACCTAGAATGCCCAGTCACCTATGGCTTGTGTGAGAAAATGACCCCCACCCTCCTATCTCCATCGGTCAGTGATGTGATGGACGTGGAGGTCTGGACCAATTGCTGACAAGTCCTGCACTCCCCCCCCCCCCCCCCCCCCCCCCTCTCCGGTGACGTCATGTCCATTATTTGACTTTCCGGCTGAGCGTCTATTCGGTTCGTTGGCTTGTAGGTAACGCAGCCTTTCGGTTAGTTGGCGTTTCTGCAGAGCAGCCTTTCGGTGAGTTTGCTTTTAGGCGTCCCACCCTTTCGGTTATTTGGCGTTTTGGCTTTGTTTCCATTCGGTTATTTGACTTCCACTTCTTTGCTTCGGCTTCTCGTCCTTCAACGCCACGTCCGGGTACCATTTCACTATCTCTCAGCTTTTGTTTGTTCAGCACTATGGATCTTACCAAAGCGTACCTTCATCACACAGATGGCAGCAGTCCAAGAAGATGGATCTAACAGACTGTGGAGGATGGTGAGGGATCTGCAATATATGCTGGCCTTGCTGCAATGCTCATGTCCCAAGGGTTACCAGTTGTCAATTAGAATGAAAACACAAAGTATTTGTGCTATAACACCAGGACCAGCCCAAAGCCAAAGTACTATCTAAACTGATTATACACACTTATGCTAAGGACAATAACTAACTCCATATGATCAGCCATGATCATATTGAATGGCGGTGCAGGCTCGAAGGGCCAAATGGCCTACTCATGCACCTATTTTCTATGTATCTATGTATATGTAATAATCAGTTAAATACATGTTAACAAGCACATAAACAAAGACGATGCGAGCACATCATTGGGGTTTTCAAGTGGGCATCTCCCTTCTCTGGTGTTCCGTTGAGTTAGGCCCACGACACATTGGGATGGCTCAACAGTTAGTTCTGGCGTCCCAGAACCACCCCCCTCAGTACCCGCTGTCACCACCTATGCTACCGGTATCTACTAAATAAAGGAAAGGTCTAAAGTGATTTGTTAAACATATTCAACATTTTGCTTTTATTTTAATTATGAGAGTTTGAAGCTCTGGAATAATATATATTTTATAATCATGTAGAAAATCTGCAATTTTCTCTCTCAGAGATGTACCTGGGTTTGAGTGGAGTTTATTGTCATGTTTTCCGAAGTCAAGTGAAAAGCTTTTGTTGTGTGCTGACCAGACAATACATGTTTACAATCGTGCCACCCACAGTGTATAGATATATGATACAGGGAATAGCGTGAATAATGTTTAGTGCATGAAAAAGTCCAGTAAACTCTGATCAAAGATAGTCCAAGGGTCTCCAATGAGGTAGATAGTAGCTCACGGCTGTTCTATAGTTGTTGGTAGGATAGTTCAGTTGGCAAATAACAGCTGACAAATTGCCTTAATCAGGAAGTGTGAAAAGAAAGTGGGGTAGTGAAGCCGAGAGGAAGACAAATAATGACCTCATCTGCACCTTGGCCTTGATATAACTCACCAAACATTGCACTGTTCTGATTTATTGACATAACATACTGATGAGTTTTACACAATGGATGGCAACATAATGTGTGCCTGAAACCACAAAGAGGAATGACAGAAATCAGCTCCTGGAGCCCCTTATCAAGGTGTAGAACCAAGAGGAGATGGTAGCACTGTGATTACTGACTCTACCCAAGCATCTACACACCCTGGAGATAAGTGGCTTTTGTTGATCATTTACTTTCTTATTTTTAAAATAAAACTCTAAATCGATGAACTCAACTGCTCCCAGATAAGATGGGCAAACAGTATCTTGGTTTCAACAGCACTTTATGTTGAAATGCCAATTAGACCTCAGGAAACTAAGAGGACAGATAACAAATGGCCAGCAACAACATGGGAATACAATGCCTTACAATAATCATTGTCTATTTACAGATCAGATTCCTTGACTGGTTATGTATCACAGATTCTGATTCCAGCATTCCTCTATGAACCGTGACCTTAGATACATATTTAAAACATTCTCTGTCTCTCCTAAGACAATTGTTATAGGTGGGGGATGTCTTTATTCATCCAAGTATCCATTATTCATGGATAAACTTTGATTGCCAAGTAAACTATTTAAAATGCATCAATTTTTTTAAACTTATATCCATAAGAAAGTATTCCCTCCAAAGGTCAGTGGAGACTAAATGTAATCTGGAATCCACATTAAATTCACTCCCCCTGCTAAAGCCACTTCATTTTTGTTATGGCCAGCCTGACTGAAATCAAAGGAGAAGGATATTGAATTATGTGAGGTAAGGGAAACTAGTAGAGTAGCTATGGATACTATGAGTTTCAAAGTAAAAGAAGTACTGACACTCTTGAAAAATATAAAAGTGGATAAGTCTCCAGGTCCTGACAGGATATTCCTTAGGACATTGAGGGAAGTTAGTGTAAAAATAGCCGGGGCTATGACAGAAATATTTCAAATGTCATTAGAAACGGGAATAGTCCCCGAGGATTGGCGTACTGCGCATGTTGTTCCATTGTTTAAAACGGGTTCTAAGAGTAAACTTAGCAATTATAGACCTGTTAGTTTGACTTCAGTGGTGGGAAAATTAATGGAAAAGATACTTAGAGATAATATATATAAGCATCTGGATAAACAGGGTCTGTTTAGGAACAGTCAACATGGATTTGTGCCTGGAAGGTCATGTTTGACTAATCTTCTTGAATTATTTGAAGAGGTTACTAGGGAAATTGACGAGGGTAAAGCAGTGGATGTTGTCTATATGGACGTTAGTAAGGCCTTTGACAAGGTTCCTCATGGAAGGTTGGTTAAGAAGGTTCAACTGTTGGGTATAAATGCAGGAGTAGCAAGATGGATTCAACAGTGGCTGAATGGGAGACGCCAGAGGGTAATGGTGGGTGGCTGTTTGTCGGGTTGGAGGCAGGTGACTAGTGGGGTGCCTCAGGGATCTGTGTTGGGTCCTTTGTTGTTTGTCATGTACATCAATGATCTGGATGAAGGTGTGGTAAATTGGATTAGTAAATATGCAGATGATACCAAGATAGGGGGTGTTGTGGATAATGAAGAGGATTTCCAAAGTCTACAGAGTGATTTAGGCCATTTGGAAGAATGGGCTGAAAGATGGCAGATGGAGTTTAATGCTGATAAATGTGAGGTGCTACACCTTGGCAGGACAAATCAAAATAGGACGTACATGGTAAATGGTAGGGAATTGAAGAATGCAGTTGAACAGAGGGATCTGGGAATAACCGTGCATAGTTCCTTGAAGGCGGAATCTCATATAGACAGGGTGGTAAAGAAAGCTTTTGGTATGCTAGCCTTTATAAATCAGAGCATTGAGTATAGAAGCTGGGATGTAATGTTAAAATTGTACAAGGCATTGGTGAGACCAAATCTGGAGTATGGTGTACAATTTTGGTCGCCCAATTATAGGAAGGATGTCAACAAAATAGAGAGAGTACAGAGGAGATTTACTAGAATGTTGCCTGTGTTTCAACAACTAAGTTACAGAGAAAGGTTGAATAAGTTAGGTCTTTATTCTCTGGAGCGCAGAAGGTTAAGGGGGGACTTGATAGAGGTCTTTAAAATGATGAGAGGGATAGACAGAGTTGATGTGGACAAGCTTTTCCCTTTGAGAATAGGGAAGATTCAAACAAGAGGACATGACTTCAGAATTAAGGGACAGAAGTTTAGGGGTAACATGAGGGGGAACTTCTTTACTCAGAGAGTGGTAGCGGTGTGGAATGAGCTTCCAGTGGAAGTGGTGGAGGCAGGTTCGTTGGTATCATTTAAAAATAAATTGGATAAGCATATGGATGAGAAGGGAATGGAGGGTTATGGTATGAGTGCAGGCAGGTGGGACTAAGGGAAAATAATTGTTCGGCATGGACTTGTAGGGCCGAGATGGCCTGTTTCCGTGCTGTAATTGTTATATGGTTATATGGTTATATCTATCTGGCAAAAAGAACCAGATGATGAGAATTATTTTATGCGAATTGTTGTTATGCCTTGGAATGTGGCCAGAGCAGTTTCTAAAGAGAATGCTTTCGGCATCCTATCCAAACAGATCAGATATACTACATAGCACAAATCAAACTTAAGTAGAAATACAGAGAGCAAAGGGGGAGACACAGAACATAGTTCTCAGCATTATAGAGCATCAGTTCCATAGACAAAGTCCGATGTCCACAATGGGTCAGAGGTGTATCGAACAGTGCCCTAGGTTATGGAAGGACCATATAGAAGCCTTACAATGGAGGAGAAGAAACCATTCCTGAGTCTGGTGATGCCTGCTTTCTGTACCTTCTTCCGGACGGGAGCAGGGACAAGGGATGAACGGGCTGGCAAGACTTTGATTATGTTGGCTGCTTTCTGAGGCAGTGTGAAATAGCAATGGAGACAATGATGGGAAGTCTGGTCTGCGTGGTGGACTGGGCTACATCTAGAGCCCTCTGCAATTTCTTGTGGGCTTGGGCAGAGCTGTCCCCAAATCAAGCTGAAATGCAACCCAGCGGTATGCTTTCTACGCTGTATCTATATACGTTTGTATGTGTCATGAGAGAAATGATGAATATCCTCAGTCTCCTCAGGAGGTAAAGACTTTGGTGTGTCTTCTTGGCTGCCGCACCAATGTGATTGATCCACGACAGATCGTTGGTAATATTAATGCCATGAAACCTGAAGCTCTCAACCATTTCCACTTCTGCACCATAGAAACAGATTGGCCTATGTACTCCACCATCCCTTCTGAAGTTGATAACCATCTCCTTCACCTTGCTGACATCGTGGGAGAAGTTATTGTCCTGATACCGTAGCACTAAACATTCTATCTGCTTCCTACATTCCATCTCGTCATTATTCATGATCCGGCCCAATACAATGGTGTCATCTTGAAACATGTAGATGGAGTTAGAGACGAACTTATCCTAACATTCATGAGTGTATAGGGAGTGTAGCAGGAGACTGCTAATGTATACCTGTGTTGGGAATTATTGTGGAGGATGTGTCACCTATCCTCACTGATTTCTATCCATCAAGGAACCAGAAGCAGGAGTGAGTGCTGATTCCTAGGTCCACCAGTTGCAGATGAGTTTGGATGGAATTATGGTGTTGAAGACAGAGCTAAATAGGAATCTAACATAGGGTTCCTTATTGTCTAGGTCTTCCTGAGATTTCCGCCTTCTGCAGAGACCGTTCCCTCCACAACTCCCTGGTTAACTCATCCTTTCCCACCCAAACCACCCCCTCCCCAGGTACCTTCCCCTGCAACCGCAGGAGATGCAACGCCTATCCCTATACCTCCTTGACTCTGTCCAGGATCTCCGACAGTCCTTTCAGGTTAGGCAGAGGTTCACTTCCACCTCTTCCAACCACATCTACTGTATCCGTTGTTCAAGATGTGGACTCTTATACATCGGCGAGACCAAACGTAGACTGGACGATTGTTTCGCTGAACACCTTTGCTCAGTCCGCCCGAATCTACCTGATCTCCCGGTTGCTACACACTTTAATTCTCCTTCCCATTCCCACACTGACCATTCTGTCCTCGATCTCCTCCATTGTCAGAGTGAGGCTAAATGCAAATTGGAGGAACAGCATCTTATATTTTGCTTTGGCAGCTTACAGCCCAGCATGAATATTGATTTCTCAAACTTCAAGTGACCCTGGCATTCCCTCTCTCTCTATCCCTCCCCCACCCAAGTCACACCAGCTTCACGTTTTCACCCAACAAACGGCTAACAATGGCCTGTTTCCTTTATCATTGTTACCTTTATGCATATCTTTTATTCATTGGTCTTTATCTCTCTACATCATCGTCTATATCACTAGTCTGAAGAAGGGTCTCAACCTGAAACGTCACCCATTCCTTCTCTCCAGAGATG
The DNA here is from genome assembly GCF_010909765.2 of Amblyraja radiata. Lineage (NCBI taxonomy): Eukaryota > Metazoa > Chordata > Chondrichthyes > Rajiformes > Rajidae > Amblyraja > Amblyraja radiata. Next base: position 153,624,787 of record NC_045956.1, read on the forward strand.
CTGCCTGTCCCGCTGAGTTGCTCCAGTTTTTTGTGGCTGTTCCAGAGATGAGTTCTGGTCCAGGGAGATGTGTCTAGTGTGGACCTGTTGCGGCGATAAGCAAACTACAGTGGATCCAAAATTTGTTCCTCCAGATTTCCCAGTTGTCAGTCCTCAGCTCCAGATTAACATTTTGTCCAAATCACTGCTCCTGCCTTATCTCATCCATTGCTGAAAATTATTTTGTTTTGTGACTGGAATAGACTATGTACTGGCTGGCTCCTATCTTCATCTGTTTTACAATTAGTTCATTTTGCGCTAAATCTTGACTAATTACACATCCATAAGGGTCCATGTTAAATTAAATCTGACATTTTGAAACTTCTATTATTTCCACCCTCTGTTGATAGTTGTATTTATATCTACCTGTGGACTAATGTCTAGAGTTTTCCTCCTATTAAATTCCTTCTGCAATGTTTTAGTCACCCCTCTAAATAACTCAAAATATTTCAGGAGTAGAAATGATGAGAGGAGGAATGCGAAGAAGAGAGATTTACTTAAATCTGGCAGCGTTCATTACAATGGTCTTTTCAGCCACTAAAGAAATAGAATTAATTGTAGAGAGACACTGTGACAGACATACACACACAAATGCTCTGAAGACATATTACATAGAAACATAGACATAGAAACATAGAAATTAGGTGCAGGAGTAGGCCATTCGGCCCTTCGAGCCTGCACCGCCATTCAATATGATCATGGCTGATCATCCAACTCAGTATCCCGTACCTGCCTTCTCTCCATACCCTCTGATCCCTATTACATCCTATGTTGCAAAATCGAAATTCAGCCGTTCATGACTTACACTTTAGTTTCATTAAAATATAAAATAAATGATTTGCCCAAGGTACATTGTGGGGGCAGCATGGGGGCTCAGCAGTAGGTTTGCTGCCTCACAGCGCCAGAGACCTGGGTTCGATCCTGACAATGGGTGCTGTCTGTACGGAGTTTGTACGTTCTCCCCGTGACTTGCGCGGGTTTTCTCAGGATGCTCAGGTTTCATCCCACATTCCAAAGACATAAAGGTTTGCAGGTTAATTGGCTTCGGTAAAACAGCAAATTGTCCCTAATGCGTAGGATAGTGTTAGTGCTCAGGGATCATTGGTCGATACAGACTTGGTTGGCCAAAAGGCCTGTTTCCATGCTATATCTCTAAATTAAATTAAACTAAATGTAGTATAATTGCTCTCGACGTCATAACTTTCAATTCTTTGATTTGTGGTCAGAAGTTTTCTATAGCTGCTTTATATAACAAAAATGCCAGGTTTCCATTGAGAAAAGTCCTGCAACAATCCTCACCATGTTTTCTAACTCTCTGTACAACATGGTAGCAGCTTTGTAATTTGAAACTGTTCAGCACATGTTCTGTTCCAGGGAAAAGGTTCTGAGCACTGAGGGAAATCGAATTCATTTTTGAACAACACACTCAAAGTGAATTCTATCTCCTGTGGAAATGGGGTGGTGAAATTTCTGATCTTTTTGCTCACTTTTGACATGATTATCTGGTATCCTATACAACAGGGAACATTTCTGGATAAGCCTGATCTATTCTCAGTTGAGTTTTGATTGCTTTGTAATGTTATAAACAGGAAGTAAACTGGTACATGCAAAGAAAGAGACAGAAATCCCTATGAGTGAACTCTATCATCAGAATTTCTCCAAACAATTAAATGTTTCCAAAATAATATCAGTCATTTTAACATCTGTGTTCTATTTTCTGTATTTTGAAATATTTCTTGAATACAGGGAGCCCAGAGTGATCTGAGAGGCCTATATTAAATCAGCAAGGTATAGGAAGTTTGCAAACATATTATTACAGTAGTGTAGGAAGGAACTGCAGTTGCTGGCTTAAGCCGAAGAGGAACACAAAATGCTGGAGTAACTCTGCGGGACAGAAGGCATCTCTGGAGGGAAGGAATGGGTGACGTTTCAGGTTGAGACCCTTCTTCAGGCTCAATGTCGACCCGAAATGTCACCCATTCCTTCTCTCCAGATATGCTGCCTGTCCTGCTGAGTTACTCCAGCATTTTGTGCTTTCCTATAGTATCACTGTTGTTCTTCTGATGTTATTATAGTTAACATTAGTAATCAGTGATACTGGTCCTGGTCTGGTACCATAGTACAGAAATATCTGGAACAGATTGGGTGTTACCAGGACAGGCTTTACTTTTCCAAGTCATATTCTCAGAGTTGCTTGGTCTGTGGCAACTCTCTAATTTATTCAGCTTGCAAAATACTGGCACAATTTCTCTGCCAGATTTCTCTGGGACAAGTTGTGCTCAGAATCATTCGCTTCGGGAACATACTGGGTCTTGACCCTTGTTGGTGAACTGCCTGGTTCCGGAAAATCATATGTGAAACATTGTCCTATTCTGGCAGTCGATGGCAATGTTGCATGCAATATGCAGCTGTTGGCAAAACTCCTCTCACTGCTGAGCACTGATTTAATAAGGATTAAATAAACATTAATACATCTATTTAGCTCTTATTTTGGTTATGATTCAGCTCTAAAATTCCTAATTTTCTCTCTGGCTCATTCCTTCACTTCTGCCCCCCCCCCCCCCCCCCCAACACTGTCCATGGTCTTTCTACTCCTTCAATTCAGCGGTGGATTAGCTCCTTACTGCTCCACCATTAGTAGCCATGTTCTCTGCTGCCTGGATCACCATATACCAAAGTTCCCTGATACCGGGGGCTCAATCGAAAATGTTGACCATTCCTTTCCCTGTACAGATGTTGCCTGACCCAATGAGTTCCTCCAGCAGATAGACACAAAATGCTGGAGTAACTCAGCGAGACAGGCAGCATCTCTGGAGAGAAGGAATGGGTGACGTTTCGGGTTGAGACCCTTCTTCAGACTGATCTGTCTGAAGACCATCACTCTGAATTAAGGCCTTGACCCGAAACGTCAACCATTCCTTCTCTCCAGAGATGCTGCCTGTCTCGCTGAGTTACTCCAGCATTTTGTGTTATCTTCAGTTTAAACCAGCAATTGCAGTTCCTTCCTACACAAGTTCCTCCAGCAGTTGGCTTTTTGCTGAGATTCCCTTGCCTACCTTCTTTATTCCTATGCCCTCCTTTCAGAGGCTTTTTAAAATATTCCTTTTCAACCAAGCCTTTATTCTATTTGCAGCTCCTTCACATAAGGCAGCATCCACATCTGCTGTTGGTAAAATCTGGCAACATTTAAGCACAAAGTGATATGTGGAAATCATATTTGCTTTGCACAATTGCCAAGCAATGACGATCTTCTACAAGAGAGAACTTAACTCCCTTCCCCTGACTATGTGTGGTGTGGCCACCACCGAGTCACTCAGCTTCAACATTTCTTGCAAACACAGAATATTAATAAACAGATGTGACTGGTGGGGGTTAGAAAGATCTGACTGATGATCAGAACTAAGACTGAGGGGACCTCCTCCCATGAATTAATTTCATTCAAACCATTGAACAGTGTTAGAACATAAAACATAGAATATGGAACATAGAACAGTGTAGCACAAGAACAAGATGATGCCAAGACCAACTGTTATCTGTCTGCACATAATCCATATCCCTGCATTCCCTGTATATCTATGTGCGTATCCACGTTTCCTAAACGCCACCCTAGAGTAGTCTTGCCTGCTAATTATCCATTTACTTTGCCTCAAAAAATGAAATGATTTCTGATGAAAGATCATCAACCTGAAATATGAACTCTGCTTGTTTCTCCATGGATCATCCTCCACACAGCTTATTTCCAGCAATTTCACTGCCTATTCCCTCAATCATTCAGTTCAAATACATTTAGGTCTACATTTTGCTCAGTCACATTCACTCGTGATCGGTTTACCTTGAACTTCAAAAGTTTCCAAATCCTTTTCTCCAGTCTTCACCTTCTTTCTCTTTTTTTTAAAATTCATTTTGAGGCAGTGCCTACCGTTGTACCTTATTAAACATTGGCTTCAGCATCTGGAACCAATTGTTGCTATTTGCTACTTCTGTTCACCACAATATCTTACAGCAGTACAATTCTCTGTTCTCGGCTTACATCGTTCAAAAGCAAATGTACCTGGAGCGATACAGAGCTATAAATAATCCAAACAATAGTCTCAGCCTGTGATTCTTAAAGCTTCACTGGAAACAACAAATAAACTGATGATGAGTCCGTGCTTGATTTGAGAGAAGTGAACAATTGTTCAGATGTGGACTATTCTGAGTTGAGGCTGAAATCAAATGCCTGACTCTCTTTTTGAATATAATCGAATGGAAAGTGACATTAACAATTTCTAAAGAGTGAGTGCTTAATTATTTACTGTCATTGCAATGAGAACTTCTCAGAATAGAACTTGAGAAACAGCAGTGCAGAAATTATTGTATCCCACTGATGCTGAATTTTATTGTAATTCTTTGTAATAACAGCTCGAATAATCCTTTCAAATCATAACATCTCCATGCTAAGCTGTGCCACTGAGTAAAAGTCAACTCAATCTCCTTCTTACTTTCTCAGAAAAGGACCCCACTGTCTCAATTGGCAACTTTATTCCAAACTTTCAGCGAGTTAGGTAGGACGACTAAATACAGGACCTGAAATGGCAGGTGTTTTGATTTGTTATGGTTCCTAAACTTGATTCATTTTATTCCTTTAGGTTTGAAAGGGGCAAAATGAAATGATTTCCCTTTTGGGTTATAACACTGCACTGATAGTGTGGTGACCAAGGTTACATCACATGGGAAAGCAAGTCCGATTGAATGATTATGGGTCGCTACAATGATGCAGCACGTGTCATTAGGTACCCAGGCAACACTAAATTATAGTTTTCTCGTTTCGTTGAAGTTTATTTTAAGAAAATATTTCCGCTGGAACAAATACCTTTTCAGAAAGGGCTTTTCCCTGTCCTTTATTCTCATCCATGTCAACAGTGAGAGCATGACCGATGTGCCCTCGTTAAGTATTGGGGCACTGCCACTGCATTTTATTAGTGCTTGAACATGTCCCATTGTTCCTTTTGTTACCGTCTGTTGAAACAATAAAATACATGGCACAATCACGCTCAACTTTTATTGTCATTAATAAGTTTCCTACATTTTCTGCCAATTCCTCATTATTTCTGATACCACTCCTCAGCTGCAGTTTCATCTACCATTAGTTGTGATAAATGTAATATATGTTTAGTTTACTTTAGTTTAGTTTAGTTAAGTTTATTATTGTCATGTGTACCGAGGTACATTGAAAAGCTTTTTTGTTGCATGCTATCCAGTCAGCAGAAAGATTATACATGATTACAATCAAGCCATCCACAGTCTACAGATACAGGATAAAGGAAATACCTTTAGTGCAAGATAAAGTCCAGTAACATTCAATTAAAGATAGTGCGACAATCTCCAATGAGGTAGATGATAGGTCTGAACCGCTCTCTAGTTGGTGATAGGATGGTTCAGTTGCCCGAAAACAGCTGGGAAGAAACTGTCCCTGAATCTGGAGGTATGTGTTTGCACACTTCTGTACTTATTGCTTGATAGGAAAGGGGGGATGAGGGAGTGATTGGGATGAGATTCATCCTTAATTATGCTGAGGGCCTTGCCGAGGCAACATGAAATGTAGTTGGTCAATGGAAGGGAGGTTGGTTTGAGTGATGGTCTGGGCTGCGTCCACAATTCTCTGCAATTTCTTGCAGTCGTGGATGGAGATGTTCCCATCTATATACGGTATATACATATTATGGGTTTTACAGAGTACTATGTTTACATAGTACTCTGTGCAGCTGCAAATAGGAATTTCATTGTTCTGCTTTGAGACATATGCCAGTAAATCATTCTTGACCCTTAACTTAATATTTGTTGTAATTTGTTGTCATCTGTTTAAGGATTGTGTCAGGTGACTACCTCTCTAGGTTGTAATAATATGTTCCAGAAACATTTATAAATAAATAAACTACACAGATTTTAGTTGAGCTCTATATATATTTATCTATATATAATTAAAATTCTAATTTTGTATGTATGTATGTATGTTTGTATGTAAGTATGTGTGTTCCCAAAATACAGCCAAAACAATACACGATAGCGCAACAATTTTAGGGGCGCCTTATTCACCATTCGCCTGCAGTGTGCAGCATCAAGTTTTGTTATATTTTAAAAAGTAAATCATTTTATAAACTTTATACTGTGAATGGGACAAGTTTCAATGTGGCAGTCGCGCCTGCGCAGTATGCTCCCACTTGCCGGCCCCATCAACCGTGCCTGCGCAATGGAGGATGGTTGCCGGGCACGGCAGCGGTGGGCCCAGAAGGAATGAAGAGATGGAATTTGAAATAACTGAATGTCTCGAGGATCTCAGGCATCAAAACGGGGACCCAACGGGTCCACGGGCCATCTAGTAACAATTTAAAATTGACCTTGTTTTCTCATAGAGAAGTACCATGAATTTTTGAAGCTAGAGAGTTAGATAGAGCTCTAGGGGCTCGTGGAGTCAAGGGATATGGGGAGAAGGCAGGCACGGGTTATTGATAGGGGACGATCAGCCATGATCACAACGAATGGCGGTGCTGGATCGAAGGGCCGAATGGCCTCCTCCTGCACCTATTTTCTATGTTTCTATGTTTCTACGAGACATCCACAAACTCTTACGGACCCGCTACGGACATTCTCCGAGTTCGAATCAGGGGAAAACTCGGAAGAACTCTTGAATTACCTCGTACAGTGGGACAGGCCCATTACTGGTCTGTAGTTCTCAGGTATTTTTATTCTCACACTTTTCTTCCTGATTTTTTATATTTTAATTTGGAATATCTAGTAAATCATAGGTACTACTGATAGCTTTGAAAAGTGGAGACTGACAATGTGCTGTGAAGTGATCAGCTGTGATGCCTAACCTTTCCAAATTAATAAAGATGTTTTGATAATTAATGTCCTATGCTCAGTGGGCTGACATTTACTTCTGCTTTCTCTGCTATTTACCATGTATCTACTGACGTCTTTGGATGTGTTTTTGCCTTATGCCTCTAATCTTATCAAGGCATTGGGCATCACAGGAGTTTCTATCCTACAGTTTGCTCACTCAGTCCTTAAGACGTACTCTCAGAGTCCTCTGCTCTTCAACACCACCAAGGACCCTATGGTTAACTGCGATGGTCCTGCCTGATTTGACTTCTCAAAATGCAACACCCCACACTTATCTGAAATAGACTTCAATTGCCATTCTTCGACCCACTTGCCCAACCTATCTAGATTCCACTGTCTATGATACCACTTAGTTGTTGATGGCGGGACTGTCATATGCTGAGAGAATGGAGCAGCTGGGCTTGTATACTGGAATTTAGAAGGATGAGAGGGTATCTTATTGAAAAATATAAGATTATTAAGGGTTTGGACACGTCAGAGGCAGGAAACATGTTCCCGATGTTGGGGGAGTCCAGAACCAGGGGCCAAAGTTTAAGAATAAGGGGTAAGCCATTTAGAATGGGGTAAGAATAAGGGGTAAGCCATTTAGATGAGGAAACACTTATTCACACAGAGACTTGTGAGTCTTTGGAATTCTCTGCCTCAGAGGCCGGTGGAGGCCGGTTCTCTGGATACTTTCAAGAGAGAGCTAGATAGGGCTCTTGAAGATAGCGGAGTCAGTGGATATGGGGAGAAGGCAGGAACGGGGTACTGATTGTGGATGATCAGCCATGATCACATTGAATGGCGGTGCTGGCTTGCAGGGCCGAATGGCCTACTCCTGCACCTATTGTCTATTGTCTATCATATAGAATGGCAGTGCTGGCTCGAAGGGCCAAGTGGCTTACTCCTGCATCTATTTTCTAGGTTCTCTGTTTCTATAACCTTGAAGAATGCCTTGCTAGGCAAAACCTTTTAATAAAAAGTGAATTACAAAAAGGCCGTTTAAAATAAAACTGTACACAATGTAGTTGGTAAGGAAAGAGGTGTGTGTTATGGATACAGAAGAGACTTTAATTTTATATCTGCATGTGAAGCTACCCAAGAGTGTAATCATAATTTCCTTGTAGACTGACCTGTCAGTTTTACACTCCTTTCATTGATTCTGGCTGTAATCACTCTGATTTCCCCCTCTATCCCCCCACCCCATCGACCCTCCCTCTCCACACAATGCCCTTCCCGCCCAATAACCCCCAAACTTTCAGTCTCCCTACCCTTCCATTGCCCTCCCCCCAACCCCTCCACTTCCCTCAACTGCACCCCTACATCCCCCTTTGCCCCACTCCTCCATCCCCCTCCTGCTACTCCATCTCCCCTTCCCAAACCTCCTCCCCCAATCCTCCCCATACCTCTTCCTTATATTGCTTCAACTTTTCATTTCTGGCCTTCAACACACCGAGCTGTAAGGGCACTGGGCACTCAGCCCAGTGGTAAGAATATTGATTTCTCTAACTTGGTAAGTGGTAAGGATATTGATTTCTCTAACTTGGTAAGTAATTACTTGATCCCGGCATTCCCTCTCTCTCCATCCCTCCCCCACCCAAGTCACACCAGCTTCTCGTTTTCACCCGACATACACCTATCAGTGGCCTGTTTCATTTATCATCGTTACTTTTTTGCAAATCTTTCTTTCATTGTTCTTTATCTCCCTACATTATCGTCTATATCTCTCGTTTCCCTTTCCCCTGACTAGAAGAAAGGTCTTGACCCGAAATGTCACCTATCCTTTTCTCCAGAGATGCTGCCTGTTCCGCTGAGTTACTCCAGCTTTTTGTGTCTATCTTCAGTTTACACCAGCATCTACAGTTCCTTCCTACATATTACTTACCAGGCTTTGTCCTGGCCCCTTTTTTCTTCTGGCTTTCTTTCTCCCACCCCTCACCCCCACCAACCAATGAAGAAGGGTCCTGACCCAAAATGTCATGTTCTCCAGAGATGCCGCCAGGCCCAGAGAGTTACGGCAACACTATTTGTGTAAACCTGTACCCACAGTTCCTTGTGCCAACATTGATTCTAGCTTGTTCCTTCAGTAGATATAAATGATGTCAGTCAGGAGATAATGGAGACTCTTCTTTCAATACATAAGATAAGGACATTAGGACTGATTACTATTTTCACCAGTAGTCTGTGGAAATCATTGCAGCTTTCCTGCCAGGTAAAGTTCACATGCTGGGGCTCCCTTTTGCTGTCCTTCCAAAATCTCATAAATGGGAATTGTTCCTGCAGTCTCTGCTGGTAGTCTAGCTAATGGGACCGAAGGCAGATAAATCCCCAGGGCCTGATGGTCTGCATCCCAGGGTACTTAAGGAAGTGGGTCTAGAAATTGCAGATGCATTGGTGATAATGTTTCAATGTTTTTTGATTCAGGATCAATTCCTGTGGATTGGAGGGTAGCTAATGTTATCCCACTTTTTAAGAAAGGCGGAAGAGAGAAAACAGGGAATTATAGACCAGTTAGCCTGACATCGGTGGTGGGGAAGATGCTGGAGTCAATTATAAAAGATGAAATAGCGACACATTTAGATAGCAGTAGTAGGATCGATCCGAGTCAGCATGGATTTACGAAGGGGAAATCATGCTTGACTAATCTTCTGGAATTTTTTGAGGATGTAACTAGGAAAATAGACAAGGAAGAGCCAGTAGATGTAGTGTACCTGGACGTTCAGAAAGCATTTGATAAGGTCCCACATAGATTAGTGGGCAAAATTAGAGCACATGGTATTGGGGGTAGAGTGCTGACAAGGATCAAAAATTGGTTGGCAGACAGGAATCAAAGAGTAGGTATTAATGGGTCCCTTTCAGAATGGTAGGCAGTGACTAGTGGGGTACCGCAAGGCTCGGTGCTGGGACCAAAGCTATTTACAATATAAATTAATGATTTAGATGAAGGGATTAAAAGTTACATTATCAAATTTGCAGATGACACAAAGCGGGGTGGCAGTGTGAACTGTGAAGAGGATGCTATGTGGATGCAGGGTGACTTGGACAGGTTGGGTGAGTGGGCAGATGCATGGCAGATGCAGTTTAATGTGGATAAATGTGAGGCTATCCACTTTGGTGGCAAAAACAGAAAGGCAAATTACTATCTGAATGGAGTCAAGTTGGGAAAAGGGGAAGTACAATGGGATCCGGGTGTCCTTGTTCATCAGTCAAAGAAATTAAGCATGCAGGTACAGTAGGCAGTGAAGCAAGAAAATGGCATGTTGGCCTTCATAACAAGAGGAGTTGAGCATCGGAGCAAAGAGGTCCTTCTGCAGTTGTACAGGACCCTAGTGAGACCACAGCTGGAGTATTATGTGCAGTTTTGGTCTCCCAATTTGAGGAAGGACATTCTTGCTATTGAGGGAGTGCAGCATAGGTTCACCAGGTTAATTCCTGGGATGGCAGGACTGTAATATGGTGAGAGAATGGAGCGGCTGGGCTTGTATACTCTGGAATTTAGGATGAGAGGCAATCTTATTGAAACATATGTCAAGTCACATCAAGTCAAGTCAAGTCACATTTATTTATATAGCACATTTAAAAAACAACTCTCGTTGGCCAAAGTGCTTTACATTTGAAATAAGAATAGTATAAACAAACAAACTACATAATATATACATATATATATATATATATAAGTTTATTAAGGGTTTGGACACACAGGAAGGAAACGTGTTCCTGATGTTGGGGGAGTCCGGGGCCACAGATTAAGAATAAGGGGTAAGCCATTTAGAACGGAGATGAGGAAAAACTTTTTCACACCGAGAGATGTGAATCTGTGGAATTCTCTGCCTCAGAGTGGAGGCTGGCTCTCTGGATGCTTTCTAGAGAGAGCCAGCCAGAGCTCTTAAAGATAGCGGAGTCAAGGGATATGGGGAGAAGGCAGGAACGGGGTACTGATTGTGGATAATCAGCCATGATCCCATTGAATGGCGGTGCTGCCTCGAAGGGCCAAATGGCCTACTCCTGCACCTATTGTCTATTGTCTATAACTCCGTCCTATGTTCTGCATCCCCTCGTTCTCGTCAATTGTGGGTGGACTAATAATCATCTTTATGATGAATAGTGAAACAGTGAAAGGCTTGGATAGAGTGGATGTGGTGAGGATATTTCCATTAGTGGGAGAGTCTAGGACTAGCGGTCATACCCTCAGAATGAAGGGACGTTCTTTTAATAATGAGATGAGGATAAATTGCTTTAATCAGAGGAATCTGTGGAATTCTTTGCCACAGAAGGATGTGGAGGCCAAGCCACTGGATATTTTTAAAGCAGAGATAGATAGATTCTTGATTAGTGCAAGTGTCAGAGGTTATGGGGGGAAGGCAGGAGAATGGGGTTAGGAGGGAGAGATAAATCAGCCTTGATGGGCCGATTGGCCAAATTCTACTCCTATCCCTTATGACATTTTCTTTGGTGGGGCCTTTAACATTAAAACTGGCCAGCCTTTGTTCTGCAGCAGCAGTAGTATTTGACACTTGCCCCCACTTGCCTGATCATTTCTGGCTGTGGACTAATGTTTGTTTGATGCGCAAGTTAGTGTTTGGTACCCAGCTTAGAATGGCATGTGATACAAAGAATAACCAAATGACAGCTTCAAGCCCCTTTCATGAAGTTTGCAATTCCAAACATCATGTGAATCCAAGTGGTCAGAGAAAAGTACTCATCAGAATTCAGCAATAGTTGAATGTTTCCAGAAATGTTTCAGTGTTAAGTATTTATGGCAGTAGCTGGAAGGGGGAATTAAAACTACCATAAAATGTAAAGAGGAGGAATAGTTAAGTCTGCTTAATTCTTTTTATCCTTCTACTTATCCTTATCAGGGCAACTGGCTTTAAACTGAAGCCAATCACTCAAAATAAAATAAGCAAGTTGATCAGAGTATCTCATTGATAGGCACCAGTTAAATAGATGTGTGTGGACGTCCATGACTACATATTTCAGCAAACATACTGAGCAAATAATTCTTAATGAGCCACACAACATTTTCCCATGAACTAGTCAAAAAATGGCCTTGCTAACTTATGAATGAATGTAACATGGGATGGTTGTGATTACAATTATTAATTTGATCAAATAATTTAGATGGTTTGTATATAGATGTAAAGATAGTTTATAATATTTTAAGTGTATGTAAATGTTTTAAATATAAAATAGTGAGGTGAGAGGGGAAAATAATTAATAGGAACCTGAGGGGCAACTTTTTCCACACAGAGGGTGGTGAGTATATGGGACACGTTGCCAGAGGAGGTAGTTGAGGCAGGTATTATAACAACATTTACAAGCCATTTGGACAGGTACTGGTTAGGAAAGGCTTAGAGGGACTAGTGTAAATGGGTATTCTTGGTGGGCAAGGGCCAGTTGGTCGGAAGGACCTGTTTCCGTGCTGTATGACTGTGAATTTATGACTAGTGGAAAAAATAAACAAGTATGAGGCAGGATTGAATAAGACAGTTCACAGGTTCACAAGTTATAGGAGTAGAATTAGGCCATTCGGCCCAGCGAGTCTACTTTGCCATTCATTCATGGCTAATCTCTGCCTCCTAATCCCATTTTCCTGCCTTCTCCCCATAACCCTTGACACCCATTCTAAACAAGAACTTGTCTATCTCTGCCTTAAAAATACTCACTGTCTTGGCTTCCGCAGCCCTCTGTGGCAATGAGTTCCGCAGATTAATACCCTCTGATCTCCTTTCTGAAAGAGCACCCTTTAATTCTGAGGTTATGACCTCTAGATTATTATTATTATTATTATTATTATTGTTATTATTATTATTACTCCATGCACCAAGACTAGCCTGCTTTCCCGTGATGCTAAAACATGACAGCTCTACCTGCAGTTTTTGCAAATGTTTGCACCCGTTCTACTTGCATTGCACTGGCAAGAGGGAGCAAAATATGTTTTTGAATGGAGAACCTAAATATTCTACCTTTTGCAAAAATGGACTGCACATTGCAAAATGTGCTTATATTCCCCAAAACCAGTTTGAAAGTTATCAGACACGTTAATGTTCATAGACAAAATATAGACACAAAATGCTGGAGCAACTCAGCGGGTCAGGCAGCATCGCTGGAGGAAAGGAATAGGTGACGATTCAGGTCCAGACCCTTCTTCAGTCTGAAGAAGCGTCTCGACCTGAATCGTCACCTATTCCTTTTCTCCAGAGATGCTGCCTGACCCGTTGAGTTGCTCCAGCATTTTGTGTCTATCTTCTGTGTAAACCAACATCTGCAGTTACTTTCCACAATGTTCATGGATAAGTTCATTCAGACAGCCTCTGTCAATGCCAGTATTTGCCCTGTCCTGAGGCAGAATTCGTAGCTGTTGGCAAATTTCAGTAACATCTTTGCACCAAACACAGATGTCTCTGGCATTGGTGATTGCAAAGCTTTCTGCTGTAGAAACATACTCTGCACATGTTAGATAATAAAACCTCCTGTCAAGAACATGCAACTCCATTCTGGTCTCTCGGGCCTTTTTTCTGCTAATTTCCCCAATTATGTTGAATTCAAATAGGAAAGCTAACAATGCACCCTTGCCTGAAAGCAACAGATCTGTGCGGACACATGGATTGATAGTTTCCATCGGCTCCCTATCAATGACTCCCTTAAGACATTTGAAGCTTTAAGTAAGCAAGACAAAGAAGGAGGTTCTGCTGAAACAGAAGTGCCCTGATTAAAGAGAAGAACCATAAAGATGGCACTTCTCCAGATTACCACGTGAGCCATGTGCAAATTATTATTAATTCAACCATGGGCTAAAAGTATCAGTGAGTTCAGTATGTAGGAAAGAACTGCAGATGCTGGTTTAAATCAAAGATAAACACAAAATGCTGGAGTAACTCAGTTGGACAGGATCTCTGCTGCCGGTCCCGCTGAGTTACTCCAGCATGTTGTGTCTATTTTCAGATAATTCAATGTTTGGCTCAAACATTAATGTGTGAGAAATGGATTTCAATTCATGGGATACTAGTAACAATGCTGACAAAAGACTGAGCTTCTTCCATTGGGAAGAATATCATATGAATTGAGATTGTACCATAGTCCTAGCAAATCGATCAACCAGGGTGGTAGATAAGATTTCAGATTAAAAAGTTAGACGGAAGTAGTGGTTTCTGCTGAAGTGGAATTTAGAAAGATATAATAAAATTAATGTTGACAACCAAAACCTGTTAGCAAGGGCATATAAATATCATGGCATAGATTCAATTAGAGTCAGTGCTGGGAAAATGGCAAAAAAAAGACTATCTGAAGGCTCTTTACCTGAATAAATGCTCAGGGTCTGAACATCCTAATGTTCAAACGAGGCGAGTTTCAGATGGTATTTTATTAGAGGTGGAAAGTGGAGTCCCCGCCCTCATTTCTAAGGAAGGTTCCCCGAGATAACTAGGAATGGTAACTAGGGGTTTCTCTTTCCAACAACTGGCCGAGTTCTTTCAGCATTTCTGACTTTGTTTCAGATTTTAGCATCTTTTGTTTTATGTGCTGCCTAATACTTATAAAAGAGGTTTAACGGAAATGGTGGTTGAATTGCTTATCATTTTTCAAATCTGCATAAATTTTGGGTTAACCTCCCAGCCTCTGTCTTAACACTCCTCCCTTCCCTCTGCTCTGGCCTCCATCTGCCCATCTCTCCTCCACCCTTCCCCCTCACATCTGATTTTACCTGTCACCTACTAGCCTCCGTCTCACTCTTCCCTCTTATTTCTGCATGCAGGATTTCTTCCCTCTACAATCTCAATCCTAATGCAAGATCTCAACCTCAAATGATTCACCACCCCTTTGCTTCTAAGCATGCTGCTTGGCTGGTTGTGTTCTTCCAGCAGTATATTTCTTTGCTCCAGATTCCATCATCTGCAATCTCTTAGGTCTCTAGATCCATAGATTATGTTTTCTTAGATTGGAGTGCCTAGTAACAGTGGTCAGTCATAGTCTCAAAATAAGGGGCAGCCATCTAGGACTGAGATAGGGAGAAATTATAGTAGGTAGTATATCTCTGGACCGATACCCAAGAAGACTGTGGTGGCTTAATTGCTAAAATCAATAGTTTTTATACAGAATGATTACAGAAAAGCATCATAAAGGTAAGAGACCAGCCATGATGTTCATAAATGCAGCAGCAGGTACAAAGACCTGAATGGGAGTTAGATGTGGCCCTTGTGGCTAAAGGGATCAGGGGATATGGAGAGAAGGCAGGTACAGGATACTGAGTTGGATGATCAGCCATGATCATATTGAATGGCGGTGCAGGCTCGAAGGGCCGAATGGCCTATTCCTGCGCCTATTTTCTATGTTTCCATGTTTCTATGATCCACTTCTACTTCAATTGCTTAAATTTAAAAAAATGTAATTAATTAGTCCTATTTTCACCAACCTCCTACTCAGGGCTTAATTTGGCTGTTTAATATTATCTTTAAAATAATTTTAGAAATAATAATGACCATATATATTCAGTTCAATAACTCATGCTACTTTTTGTTGTGTCTTGAAATAAAGCATGTACCAAAACTGCCCAAGATTAGTATACTGCTCCTTTATCTGCAGAAATGCTTCTATCTATCTGGATACCAAGGACACCTTCTGGGCAGAGCAGAAGTACACTGGTTCCATGATGGATGATGCTTCATTCATCTTGGATCCCAACCCCCTTTCACTGCATTTCAACCTTTCTATTGTACTAATGCTTCTCTTTTGCTTGTCTCACATTTTAATTACATTGGATCACATACTGTTCTCCTCTGCACGCATCATGCAAGTGCTAAACATGATTCCCTGCACAATCTCTTATCCTAACCTAATCCCACTCATTTTAAGTTTTGCAAACTTAAATTTTACTTTCCTCCTTTTTTTTGTTCTTTATCCCCCACTCCCTCCTTCTTCAAAGTACATAAATCGCGATGAAAGCTTGGTGCAATCTAAACAGAACTTTTTTATTGTAGTTAAACGGCTAGGATTCACCTATATTGGGCAACTCACAATCATTTTCACCAGTGGGAGGAGAGGGTGGGGATGGGAGATCCATCAACTTCAGCTTCAAAATTACAATATCTATGAGGCATGGATAGGGTAGAGAATTAGAATCTTTTTCCCAGGGTGGAAATGTTACAGTGGCTTGCAAAAGTTTTCATACCCCTTGAACTTTTCCACATTTTGTCACGTTACAACCACAAACGTAAATGTATTTTATTGGGATGTTATGTGATAGACCAACACAAAGTGGTGCATAATTGTGAAGTGGAAGAAAAATGATACATGGTTTTCAAATTTTTTTACAAATAAAAAACTGAAAAGTGTGGCGTGCAAAAGTATTCAGCCCCCCTGAGTCAATACTTTGTAGAACCACCTTTTGCTGCAATTACAGCTGCAGGTCTTTTGGGGTATGTCTCTACCAGCTTTGCACATCCAGAGACTGAAATTTTTGCCCATTCTTCTTTGCAAAATAGCTTAAGCTCAGTCAGATTGGATGGAGAGCGTCTGTGAACAGCAATTTTCAAGTCTTGCCAGAGATTCTCAATTGGATTTAGGTCTGGACTTTGACTGGGCCATTCTAACACACCAATATGCTTTGATCTAAACCATTCCATTGTAGCTTTGACTGTATGTTTAGGGTCGTTGTCCTGCTGGAAGGTGAACCTCCGCCCCAGTCTCAAGTCCTTTGCAGACTCTAACAGGTTTACTTCCAAGATTGCCCTGTATTTGGCTCCATCCATCTTCCCATCAACTCTGACCAGCTTCCCTGTCCCTGCTGAAGAAAAGCATCCCCACAGCATGATGCTGCCACCACCATGTTTCACAGTGGGGATGGTGTGTTCAGGGTGATGTGCAGTGTTAGTTTTCCGCCACCCATAGCGTTTTGCATTTAGGCCAAAAACTTCAATTTTGGTCTCATCTGACCAGAGCACCTTCCTCCACATGTTTGCTGTGTCCCCCACATGGCTTGTGGCAAACTGCAAACGGGACTTCTTATGGCTTTTTTTCAACAATGGCTTTCTTCTTGCCACTCTTCCATAAAGGCCCAATTTGTGGAGTGCACGACTAATAGTTGTCCTGTGGACAGAGTCTCCCACCTGAGCTGTGGATCTCTGCAGCTCCTCCAGAGTTACCATAGGCCTCTTTGCTGCTTCTCTGATCAATGCTCTCCTTGCCCGGCCTGTCAGTTTAGGTGGACGGCCATGTCTTGGTAGGTTTGCAGTTGTGCCATACTCTTTCCATTTTCGGATGATGGATTGAACAGTGTTCCGTGAGATGTTCAAAGCTTGGAATATTTTTTTATAACCTAACCCTGCTTTAAACTTCTCCGCAACTTTATCCCTGACCTGTCTGGTGTGTTCCTTGGGCTTCATGATGCTGTTTGTTCACTAATGTTCTCTAACAAACCTCTGAGGCCTTCACAGAACAGCTGTATTTATACTGAGATTAGATTACATACAAGTGGACTCTATTTACTAATTAGGTGACCTGAAGGCAATTGGTTGCACTGGATTTTATTTAGAGGTATCAGAGTAAAGGGGGCTGAATACTTTTGCACGCCACACTTTTCAGTTTTTTATTTGTAAAAAAATTTGAAACCCATGTATCATTTTCCTTCCACTTCACAATTATGCGCCACTTTGTGTTGGTCTATCACATAAAATCCCAATAGAATACATTTACGTTTGTGGTTGTAACGTGACAAAATGTGGAAAAGTTCAAGGGGTATGAATACTTTTGCAAGCCACTGTATATACAAGAGGACACAGGGTCATTGAGTTATCCAGCACAGAAACATACTCTTTAACCCAACTAATCCATGCCAACCAAGATGTCTCTGGCACTGTAAGGCAGTAGATCTACCTCTTCGCCACCGTGCCACCCTAACGATGGGCAAGCAAAACTCCAAACATGGCCTTAACATCAACTTCTGCAGTTCCAACGTGTTCACCCAATTCCTGCACATAATGCCCTGATCAATAAAGGCAATTGTTCCAAAAACCTTTGCCACTACCCTGTATCTGTGTCGGCACCATCAGAGAATGATATATCTGTAGCCCCGGTCTCTATTCTACAATGCTCTCCGGGACTCTACCATTTACTCTCTACAAGGGACGACAGATGGCACAATGGGCTAAGTGTTCGGCTGGCAACCGGAAGGTAGCCGGTTCGAATCCCGCTTGGAGTGCATACTGTCGTTGTGTCCTTGGGCAAGACACTTCACCCACCTTTGCCTGTGTGTGAATGTGTGTGAATGTGTGTGAGTGATTGGTGGTGGTCGGAGGGGCCGTAGGCCCAGATTGGCAGCCACGCTTCTGTCAGTCTGCCCCAGGGCAGCTGTGGCTACAGAAGTAGCTTACCACCACCGAGTGTGACTGAGGAGTGAATGAATAATGCGATGTAAAGCGCCTTGAGTATTAGAAAGGCGCTATATAAATCCCATCCATTATTAATATCTGCCCTGGTTTAACTTACCAAACTGCAACACTTCGCACTGACCCAAGTTAAATTCCATCTGCCATTCCTTGACGCACTTCCCCAGTTCATCAAGATCCTGTTGTCAAGATTTATTTTGCACAGATACTGGTAGTTGTCTGGAGCGTGCTGCCAACAGAACTGGAAGAGATATGATCGCAACAGTCAAGATGCATTTGGACAGACATAATGACCGGCAAGGAATAGGGGGAAGGATACAAAAGGCTGGAGTAACTCGAGGGAAATGCCTGACCCGCTGAGTTACTCCAGCACTTTGCATCCTTTTTTATAAATCTGCATCTGCAGTTCCTTGTTTCTACACTAAGGAATAGACGGATGTGGATCATGAGCATGCAGCAGGGATTAGTTTAGATTGGCACCAGGGTCACTGAAGGTACGGTGGCCCAGCGGCAGAGTTGCTACCTTATGCCCCTGTCCCACTTAGGAAACCTGAACGGAAACCTCTGGAGACTTTGCGCCCCACCCAAGGTTTCTGTGCGGTTCCTGGAGGTTGCAGGTGGTTGCCAGAGGTTGCAGGTAGTGGAAGCAGATAGGGAGACTGACAAAAACCTCCAGGAACCTCCGGGAACCGCACGGAAACCTTGGGTGGGGCGCACAGTCTCCAGAGGTTTCCGTTCAGGTTTCCTAAGTGGGACAGGGGCATTACAGTGCAGGGTTCGATCCTGACTACTGTGCTGTCTGTACGGAGTTTATATATTCTCCCTGTGACCAGCGCTGGTTTTCTCCGAGATCTTCGGTTTCACCCCATACTCCAAAGACGTACAGGTTTCTAGGTTAATTTGCTTGGTATGAATGTAAATTGTCCCTAGTGTGTGTAGGATAGTGTTAGTGCACGGGGATCGCTTGTCAGTGTGGACTTGGTGGGCCGAAGGGCCTGTATCACTAAACTAAACTAAATTTCTGTACCAATCCGTGGATCTTGTTATTCACACTGGAACATTGTACTGTGGTTTGATTTACACCTGGTTAAAATGTGGGAAGGAACTCCCAACTCCCAAACAGTTTGACCCAGGCCTCTCAGGGAAATAATGGGAATAGCACGTAAGTAGAGCAGTGAATAATACACCACAATACTTTGGCTACTGCCATCCTGTTTATGCACAACAGAATGCCTTAGAATTGGCTCCTCCTTTCCTCCCACTCTTTTCAACTTGTTTATTGCTTGCACAATGGGAGCTCACTATACATTCTTCAAAAAGTGGCAGATGTGGATTGAGCCAGTGTCATCAGTCCCTGTAGAATGTAAAGTTAGTCCGCAGATGGAAAGCCACCATCCTTTCGGTCAGTTAACATAAAAGCAGGATGCATTTAAAAAAACACTTGAATTTGAGATACTATTAACAAAAGCATTATTCGCATCATCATACTGAAAAGCAAGTTGTCACTAAAATCCATCAATGCTAATTTTTCCAAGCTAAAAATATAGCTGGCATTTGTGAAGTGTGCAAAGCAACCTCAAAGTACATATAGTAAAATTTAAAAGTTTACAGACTAGATTGAATGAGATTCAACGTACCAATTTCACTGATAGTAGTCTAAGAGGATTACGCACTATTGCTATAATAGTTAACCAGAGTAAAGAAGCAAAGATTTATTGCTGCAATGATATATTATTCTATCAATACATTGATCTCAAAGGGTTCTAGGACAATATAAACTCTGTCAAATCAATAGTTTCAGTAGTAGCCTAACATAACACTTTGTTTTATTTTACAGATGTGTTTGCTGCTTAGCACAAGGTAGCTGGTCCTGTTACAGATTACATTGTAATAAGCTTTACTGTGGTATTAGTTTAAGTGAAGCATGAGAAGCTTTCAAACACCTTGTCCCAGATTTTGCTGCTTCTACTTTGGCAAGCCCTGTAACGATGAGATACCTGTATACACTTTCTTTAGCGATATTGCATATTTCCACTGGACTCCATGTGGTTGAGCAACAGGAGCTTTCTGCAATAGCTTAGCATTTAGTTAAGGCAATCTGCCTTTGAATCATTTTTTCTGCAGAGAAAATAAAGCTAAGATGGTGTTTTATTTCCTTAATTATTTGTGTTTGCAGAGATGCTTTTAGCTATTTAATAATATTTCTAATCTTTCAAGTGAAATGGTTTATTTCTTGGTTCTTGGTTCTTGGTTTCTTGGTCCTCCAAAATATTCCAAATGGAATTTAAACTGGAGGTGGTGGAGGGAGGACTTAAACTGTCCAGGCTCTCTTGATAGAGCAGCCCACTCATCACACAAATCAGTCTGCTGAATGGAATTAATGCCACTAATTTTTTTTATTTAAGTAAGGGAATTAAAATTGTGCACTGTATTGCAGTTGTGGCCTCACTGAAACCTTGTACATCTAAAACAAAGCCTTCCACTCCTTAAACACCATGCCCGTTGCAATATAAACCAACGTCATTTGCTTTCTGAACTACTAGTTAAAACCTTTGTTCTAAACCATCTGCTTGGCAAAAAGTCCCCCTCATTTGTGCCAACCTATTGCCTGCCATGCTTTGTCCTGCTTCTCCCCTTTCCAGCTCCCCCCCCCCCCCCCCCACTCCCCCAGAATCAGTCAGAAGAAGGGTGGCACATTGGTACAGCGCCGGAGACCCAGGTTCGATCCTGATTCCGGCTGCTTGTTTTTACAGAGTTTGTATGTTCTCCCCATAATCTGCGTGGGTTTTCTCTGGGTGCCCCGTCCTCCCACACTACAAAGATGTACAGGTTTGTAGGTTAATTGGTATAATTGTAAATCGTCCCTAGTGTGTGTAAGATAATGTTAGTGTGTGGGGTTCGCTGGTCAGGGTGGGCTCGGTGGGCTGGAGGGCATGTTTCCGCGCTGTATCTCTAAACTAAACGAAACTTGTATCTCTAAACTAAACAAAACTAAGGGTCTCGACCCGAAACGTCACCTATCCATGTTCTCCAGAGATGCTACCTGACCTGTTCAGTTACTCCAGCACTTGTACTTGTTGAACCTTTTGATATTCATGCACTGGAACAGCGAGATCCCTCTGAAGTTCACTCATTTGCAATCTCTCTACATTTAGGCAATTATTCTCCCTTTGGTTGCTCACACTGAAGTACACGACACCACATTTCCCCACATTAAACTCTATTTGTCAGGATTCCCCCACTCACCCAATCTATATACAACTCATCGAAGAATCACAATGAATAATATATATATAAACTTTATTACGAACTCGAGGTCCAGACAAGGGGCAACATTACATTAAAAAATGCATTGCGTATTAAAAAATATCATAGAGTACATATAAAATCTTAGTATATCACTTATAAAAGCATCATAAATTATATATTTTTAAAAACACAATACATAAGTTAAAAATCCAGATTAAAAGAATGATCAATGTCCTACAACGAGACAACGATACCAGTGTCTCCACAGCTGGGATTCGTAGCGTGTAGTGCTAACCCTTATGTTTGACAAGGCCACAATAATTACATTTTTAGAGTCATTTATCCTGCAAATGAATTTATACATGTGATTTCTTAGGATAAATCACATGTCTTTCCATTTATTTTTCTGCCATTGGCAGACTTGGAACCCTTACATTTTGTTTCCTCCTCCAGGTCATTAACAGTAAATTATTGAGAGCTAAAAACCTATCCTTGTGGTACTCCAAGGAAAGCCTGAAAATAAATCATTTATTCCAACTAAAAAGTACTGGAGTAACTCAGCAGGTCAGACAGCACTCTCTGGAGAACATGGATAGGTGACATTTCGGGTCGGGAACTTAATTCAGACTGATTGTAATGGGGAGAACGCTGGAAGAGTTGCGAGCGGAACAAAGCCTGGTTCAATACTCACACTTACACTGTCCACACTTTCTGCAGCCTCCTTCATTCTTGGGTGTTTGAATTACCGAACCAGTCCTTGATAGAGTCCATCAGTATGATCTCCACATACACAAGCAGGAGTTAGATAGACTATTCTGCGAAATGCCAAATCTTCCCAAACTTCTGAAGTTTAGGGAAGTTTTCTTTGCAATTTCATCAACACCAGTCTGTGGAATTCTCTGCCTCAGAGGACAGTGGAGGCAGGTTCTCTGGATGTTTTCAAGAAAGAGCTAGATAGGGCTCTTAAAAATAGCGGAGTCAGGAGATATGGGGAGAAGGCAGGAACGGGGTATAGATTGGGGATGATCAGCCATGATCACATTGAATGGCGGTGCTGGCTCGAAGGGCCAAATGGCCTGCTCCTGCACGTATTGTCTATTGTCTATAACAGATCATCAAATATATGCATGCCCGTGAACTTGAAGCTGATGTTTCTCTTCATCACCATCCAATTGCTGAAGACATGGATCCTTGGCTTTTCCTTCCTGAAATCAGTCTGAAGAAGGGTCTCAACCCGAAACATCACCTATCCACATTCGCCAGAGATGCTGCCTGACCCGTTTGAGTAGCTTCACATTATTATTTTCCTCCAAGATTTCTGTATAATTACAAATGTGTATCAGTGCACTATTCTGAATGGAATGCCATGCAAGAACCTGTCCACATGGTTTGGAGCTCAACGTGCATGGGGATTAGACTACTGTTGAGAATTTCTCCACGTTGTCTTTCTGGTGTCGTGCATTGAATACATGTGGCCAGAGGTGGAATTGCACAAAATATGTCCTAACTTCCAGTTCCATGACAACATCTGCCTGTCTCAAGCATGGAAGTCTGGAAGATCACATGGGACAGAAGTGTTACAGAAGTTAAATAGACTGGACAACAGCAAAAACTAATGACTGAGCAATTGTCCAGAATTATTTCAACATGCATAGATTTGATTAAACTTAATTGTTCCCATCATTGATATTGGAAGCCTCTTTGAAAGCTAAGAACATGACTGCGGAGACAGGAGCCAAGTCAATATGAGTATGGAATTCTTGTCAACTCAACAAGCACCAGATTGCAGCGGGTGGGAAAATGCCTTGGTGCTCAAAAGCATATTGAAAAATCCAAAGGTGCTGGAGTAACTCAACGGGTCAGGTAGCATCTCTGGAGAGCATGGATAGGTGAGGTTTTGGGTTAGGACTTATTCTAACACTTTTGTCCTTCTTTGTAAACGATCATCTGCAGTTGTAGTTGCTACTCGAAAGCATATTAATTTTTTTTGTAAAATTATTCTTCTTTTCCTTCCCTCAGTGTTGCTACATTATGTATACAGAAAGCGTTCTTATTCATTCATCATCGTTGAAAACATTAGTGACGCAGTGGTGCTAGTTTCCAATGGCAACGGTGACGAATGCACCATACATCTCTGTCCTCGAGTTCCCGCGGACTTCCGCCGCTGGAAGTATAGGATTTTGGTGCATTCCTTACAATGCTATGCACGACAGTGATCGCTACTTCTACTGAAGTGTGGATGGCCGTTGGCTCGCTAGAAGCTCATCCGCCCTTTGACAGGTCTTGTTTTTGGTCCTGCTGGGGATCCACAGCCCCCTCCTCACCAGGAGCAGGAGACGGTTTAGTCGCTGACTATACGGCCATGGAGCAGGTAGCACGGGATTACACGGGATTCTGAATGTATGATCATTGCTGATAGAATTGATCACTCAATACATAGAATAGACTAAACTGCAGGATGTGTATTAATGAGTTGTTCACGATCATGTACCCAAGACAAATCTTGCTCAGATCCAACATTTACAATTCACACATTTCACCAAGCGATGACCAGGAACAGGAATATTTGCTGATCTTAGTCCTTTGTACTCCTGAGTGCTGGAGTACAAAGGACAACTTTTAAAATTTAGTGTATGAAGTAGTTTTTCATTTAATTACAATGCTTTTCTCTTTATATGTATCTTTTTACAATTACAATCTATATTTGGATGTTTAAAATCTGATTTTGCTCCATTTTGATATCATATTCATCCACTGTCTGAATTCCTTGTTCATATCGAGGGCCGCCACACCATGGTATAAAGAGTACTACATCTACATTGTTGAGTGATTGACGCCATCTGTATTTCTCTTTCTGTTGATGTACACAATCATACAGTGTCTGCATCAAACCTGCAGAAATATCATCAGTCTTGCAAAAATATATATAATTTCAAATTAAATTTGGATTTAAGCTTTTCTGAATGTACGATCATTTCTGATATAATTAAATCTGCCAATTTACAATGAACCAACTTGCCGAGACATTTTAAATAAACCAGGACTTTATTTTACAATCACATGAAACAGATATTAGAAAAGGTGGGCTACATGATTTTAATTTATACTGTAACCGCTGTTGGATAGTATTTCAAATGTATTACAGAATAGTACATCTTCTAATTCTTGAAATATGCATTGTGCAGCAATATTATTGGATTTCAAATTATAATT
This sequence comes from Amblyraja radiata, assembly GCF_010909765.2. Taxonomy (NCBI): domain Eukaryota; kingdom Metazoa; phylum Chordata; class Chondrichthyes; order Rajiformes; family Rajidae; genus Amblyraja; species Amblyraja radiata. Next base: position 153,649,533 of record NC_045956.1, read on the forward strand.
AATAGCCAAAGCCGTGAAAACAGTAAATGACGTGTCTTAGGGTAAGATAGTCCGATGGGAACAAGCTCCTAAAGGATTTTAAATTCCTAACACAGTCGGTTTGGAGAAAATTCTAAATTGTTAAGTTCGAGATGAAAGAGAGGTTAAAAGAAAAACAAAATCAAGTGTTCATAATGTGAACTCCTGTGAACGTACTTAAAGTCAATTCTGATTAATTGTGGCAGGTGACACCCAGTTCTTCTCCTTTCATTTAAATAATGTTCAACCTGCTGTAGATTCCCCGTCTTTATATTTCTCCTGAAATTGTCCTGTTTGGGGCAGCTGGGACTGGGTCAGTAACATTAGCCATTTCTGGTGCGTGTGACAGCCTTACTCTCAGATCCTGCAGCTGAAAATTGGTGATGGCATCGTCATTCTTTAGTTTAGCGATACAGCGCGGAAACAAGCCCTTCACCCCACCGGGTCCGCGCCGACAAGTGATCCCCGCTATCGTGGATCAACACTATCCCACACCCACTAGGGACAATTTACATTTATACCATGTCAATTAACCTACAAACCTGTACGTCTTTGGAGTGGGGGAGGAAACCGAAGATCTCAGAGAAAGCCCATGCAGGTCACGGGGGGAGGCACAAACTCCGTACAGACAGCACCCATAGTCGGGAGTCGGTCTCCGGCGCTGCATTAGCTGTAAGACGGCAACTCTACCACTGCCCCACCACATTCAGACATCTACAAAAAAAAGGCCCCTGTTTAGATCCGCAGCTAATCAGTATCTATTTAATTCTAGTGCAATTTGAAATAAATAGGGTTTTCAAATTAAAATTGAAATGACTTCTACAGATCACACTAAATTCAAATGTATTTGATGCTGATTTCTCTGTTCTTGTGCTAATATAAATCCAGTTTCCTCTCATGTACAATGTCAGAGTAATTAAGCCAATACTTTTTGTGGTGCTCATAAATAAATAATTGGAGTGGTCTTGAGATGATAAAATTATTTCATGTTTTGCGACATAACATTTACTAGAGCAGCTTCTATTCTTACCAAGCTTTGTTGAACTTCAAATTAATTAATCAAAAAGCTTCAGTTTCATGAAGATGGGATAGTTGTCACTGACCTCTCTCCCTCATGGCAGTAGCCTTTGACCTCCAATGTCTTGACCTCTGACCCTGTTTCCATCCCCCCCACCCACTCCCCGCCTCCCAAGCTTGGATCTTTCTCTATTGTGAGAACTAATCAGTACAGTGCATAATCAGAATTGTTTGTTTCTTTCTTTCTTAAATCGTACAAATTTAGGTTACATACAAATAAGCCGTAGACGGTATGTTCAATACAATCTGTGACGCGTACATTAAATCTGCAATTGAATCTACTTCATTCAAGATATGGTTTATTGAAATAGTTCAAATCGTTCCTTATTTCTGAATATTGTGTTGCTTTCATTGTAAAGCAATATTTGTTTTTTTATTTCTCTCTCCTTTTTAGAATTACAGAAGCCACATGTCAGAGGCAAGACGGGGATTCTTACCCCAGAACAATTGTCTAAACTATTGCTGGCTTTTCTGTATAAAAGGAGCAAGTTGACCGACTCTTCACCATTTCTGCCACCTACCCACAGAATAAATTAGTATTTTTGTACTTATCCCTATACAATGCAAAACATGACACCTAGCACCACTATGTGGACAGGATGGAACAGCTTGCCAAGGTCTGAATTATTTAATGCTTTATGACTCCTAAAAATAATCACATTATCTTTCTTCCTTTTTCTTTCTATCAAGATCATTCCTAATTTACATTATTTATCTTCAGAATATATTCTCTCCTCACCTCAATTATTTGGTTACACTACTTTATCCTCAGAGTAACTATAATATAATTATTTCATTGCTAGGCACAGGGCTACATGCAGTTCTTGAAATGTTGTTTATTTAATGAGGATTACCTGACTATTTTGACTCAATATTGATCTTTAAACACCACCCAACACATGATTTGTTTTACATTCTGCTGGAGAATAACGTTACAACACATTCAATTTATTGTACTTTGAACACCCGTCAATACACCGCACCTTAATTGCAGTCTTCATTTTCCGTGTGTTTAGTTTAGTTTAGTCCAACTTAGAGAGACAGTGCGGAAACAGGCCCTTCAATCCACTGAGTCCACGCCGACCAGCGATCCCCGTACATCAGCACTATCCTACACACTCTGAACAATTTACAATTTTTACCAAAGCCAATTAACCTATAAATCTTTATGTCTTTGGAGTATGGGAGGAAACCCAGGGAAAACCCACAGGGAGAACGAACGTACAAACTCCGTACAGGCAGCACCCATAGTCAGGATTGAACGTGGCTCTCTGGCACTGTAAAGCAGCAACTCTTAGAAATCATATTCTATCCTGGCCATCTGACATTCTGAGTTCAACCAATTACCTATCCATCACAATATATTTCCGCTGATTACCGTTTTCTTTATATTCATTGATTGTCTTGCTATGAATATATAATAAGTAGCACTGGCTGAACAGCCATCACCGGTTCAACATCTTCACCAATCCTTCTGGATGACATGACCTAAAGTCTCATTGAAAACCAGAGAGACCATATTAACCAAGTGAACTCTCTTGAGATTCTTTATCAAAGGGAGCAAAAATTCTCACCATGATCTATATTGGAAATATTTACTCATTAATTAATGGAATCATACAGCACAGAAACACAGTCATCTGTCCACATGATACAAACTATCAGCAAGAGCCTATTTGTATGGATCCAAATGATCAATTCTTGGTCCATACATTTCTATGCCCTGGCAATTCAAGTACTCATCCAGATACGTTAGCTCAGGCACTGAAATCCAGATTCCTCCCATTCTTTGTGTTTCTTTGGGGACCAAGGTTTTCCTCAGATCCCCTCCTAGCCCTCTCCCTGCTCACCTTAAAGCCATGCCCTCAAGCTTTCCACATCTCTGCTACATTGAAAACACCCACTGAATATATACCTATCATAGTTTAGTATACCTCTGGCAGTCACCGTGCCCCCTCCCCCTCCCACTCCAGCTTCCATCGCTTAACACTGTTTTTCACTGCTTTTCACACAATAAACTAAACTGAACTGAACTAGAGGACAACAAATGCTGCCTAGCCAGTCTCTCTTCATAACTGAAATGTTCCATCCCAGAGAAATGCTATTAAATCTTCCCCGGACCCTAACCAGTTGATGTACTTCCTTTAGTGACCAGAAGTGCACACAATACAGTAACAGTGACCTTTTATGCTTCTTTTTTCTATGTCCTGGATAATGAAGATCAGCATTCTATACGCCCTGGAAGGAACTGCAGATGCTGGTTTAAACTGAAGATAGACACAAAATGCTGGAGTAACTCAGCGGGACAGGCAGCATCACTGGAGCGAAGGAATGGGTAATGTTTCTGGTCGAGACTGTCTGAAGAAGGGTCTCGACCCGAAACGTCACCCATTCCTTCTCTCCTAAGATGCTGCCCATCCTGCTTAGTTACTGCAGCATTTTGTGTCTAAATTCTATATGTCTACCTCACCACCTTATCTACCTGTGCTGCCTGCTGCCACTTTAAAGATCCCTCTGTTCCTCAACACTGTCTAGGGCCATCCCTTCCATGTAGATATCCTGTGGAATCTCAAAACAATCACTTCACACTTATCAGTATTTAAATACCATCTGCCACTCCTCTGCCCAACTTGCCAGCTGATTAGTATAATTCTGTAACCTAAGTCTCTCTTCCTCACCATCAACACCACTGCCAATTTCTATCTGAATGCCTTATATTATATTTATCCAAAGTTTCCATAATACATATCACAATGTTCATCAGGCTCACTGGTACGTAATTTCCTGGATCACAACATGTTGTTTCATACAGTAATGTGTCACACTATTAGCCTAACATTGGATCTAATTCTATGTCTGTGCAGTTAGTGTTATGAGAAGTCATTAATTTCCTTCTGTTATTGCTGCAAGACAGAAACTGCCAGCAGTAGTATCGTAGTACATGCTGTTGGGTAAAGGTGCAGCTTTGACATTTTTCCAGATGGTAGGGCAATGATCGCAACATAGTCCTGAGTGATATTTCCGCAGGAACAAAATGGAGAAAAGGCAAAGCTACAACTTGCTCTGGTGACTGCCAAAACCTCGGCCTAGCAACCAGATGCAGTACAACACTGACCACAGCCCCCTCCCCCATCTGCTTTGTGTGCGGAGCTTAACGTTAGTTGGATCCTAAAAACAGAATGAGAGAAAATACAAAACCGAAAAAAACAGGAATGGGTCCATATTTTGCAATCTGTGAAGGACATTCAGTTGTGTAGGAAGGAACTGTAGATGCTGGTTTACACTGAAGATAGTCACAAAAACCTGGAGTAGCTCAGCGGGTCAGGGAGCATCTCTGGAGAAAAGGAATAGGGGACATTTTGGGTGGAGAAACAGTCTGAGGTTTCAGTGTCAATCTGAAGAAGGCTCTCAACCCAAGACATCACCCATTCCTTTTTTCCAGAGATACTGCCTGATCCGCTGAGTTACTCCAGCTTTTTGTGCCTCTCTCAGGCCATTCAGTTGTCAGCAGATTAGTGATTAGGTAAGAGCCAGTATGTTTATAAATATATATAGAAGGTTATCAAAGTCTGCCATTGAATATCGAGCTACACAGATGTGATGGGCAATATGGGCTGAACAGCCAACACTTGTCCGGACCTAATCAGTACAGTGAAAGTCTCAGTTATAAAAGAGAAGTACATCTGAATCCACATTTAAATCAAAATAAAATCAAATTGAAGGATTGTGGCATTTTACATTTATCAAGTTATACTTTTGCTGCTCCTGCAACTACAAGAAATTGCCAAAGAAAATCTCTAAGCCAACTAGTTTTGACTCTTGCAGAAAGGCCATTGCAATAGCCATTGTTCATTGTTCTTTAAGAGGAGGGAATTGATGTACTTTTCAGCACTTGCCCTCAGATACCAATTAAGAGCAGGAGCCCCAGTTGATCTGTGCCTTCCCTAGACCAGGAACATTGAGGTCAATTGTAGTGCTCTGCTTTCACCTTGACTAAGATTAAATAGTCTGGCAGAGAGAAAGGACTGAATATGGGCTATTCCTGATCTGTATTGTACGTTACTACACTGACAGTATTGTTTATTGTAAATGTATTAAAACAAGTGCAATAATATCAGACATAACTGATATGAGGGCAGTAAAAACAAAAATAAATTAAAAAATAGGTGCTTGTTGATGCAAAACGTATTCATGAAAAGTCTGTAAATTACAGGACAAAGGCCAGAAGAATGAGCCAGCATGGAAAGATGCAATACACTGCAATGTGGAAAGTATTAAATTGACCATTTAGAACGCTGCAATTTGACGATGGAACTTCAAACCTAATTTCCTCTTTTTGTCCACCTATACTACAGATTTAAGGGTGTATGTTTCCAAAGCATTGCTTGGATAAAATCTTACATTGAGGCTTTAGTGCCATTCTGTTACACTGTTAAAGACCTATTTAGACTTACAACCACCATCATTTCATTAATACCTTTATCATAGTGAAACACACTGTGGCTTTCATGAAGGCATGCCTATTTCTCTCCTCATTTTAAAATCTAAGTTTGGCATAAATTTGTGGTTTATTCTAATTGATCTTATTTCTTTACTAATCTGCAAACGTATGTGTATGTTTGTTGTTGCCAATCATTAGGGGTGGGAGGTGGTGAAGAGACTGGGTGAGGCCAGAGTTTTAGATTTAAAAAACAAAGTTGAAGACAATCGAGCAGAACCAAAATTTGGGCCTGCTGAGGGTCTTGTGCCAGGCAAGGCCAAGAAATTTAAAAGTATAGTATGATCAGTAAATAAAGTTAATAAAAGAAAAAGAGAAAAAAAGTTAATACTAAGGCCACTGTATCTGAAAGCAAGTGTTGATAACAAAATACATCAACTAATGGCACAAATAGAGACAAGGAGTTTTGGATTAATAGCCGTAACAGACACATTGTTCCATGCTGACAAAGACTGAGATAGCTATGATAATAAACTATGACATGAGGACAAAGGTGAGCAATGACCTTGGCTATGAAGAATATGATGTAGACGCAATGTGGGACATGGAAATAAGATATAACAAAGAACAAAGAGACTGGTAGGAATTATTTCCAGGGCCCAAGTAGCAGCAATATCGTTAATAAGAGAATTAACCGAGAAATAAGATGAGCTTGCAGCAAAACTCATAAAATAATTATTATAGACTTTAATTTTCAAATAGATTGGAAAAATCAAATGTAAAAATAGTTTCAATAATGAGTGCATAATATACATTTGGAATTGTTTTCTGTAGCAAAATACGTGATGGAACAAAATGAGAAACGGGTAATCTTAAACCTTCACATGTGCAACTGAGCAATATTAGTGGTCCTTTAGGGCAACATGCTTGTAATGTACTAGCATTGCTTATCTGTTCTGAGAAAGATGCATTTAGACTGAAATCAGCCCTGAATTTAACAAAGGATAATTATGTAGGTTTAAGATGTGTATTGGCTGAAGTAAACAGGAAAAATATATGAAAATGTTTGGCACTAGACAAACTGTGGCAAGTATTTTAAAGTAACGTTTTCCATTCTCAACAAATATATATTCAATTGAAAAATAAAGTTGTCATAAGGAAAGTGATCCATCAGTCACTACCAAGAAGGTTAAGGATGATATTAGATGAAAAACAGAAAATCATTATGTTGCCAAGAATTGTAAATTGAGGATTAAGAAATGTTAAAAAAAAATAGATGAACTAAAAACATGTTTAATAGATAAATTGTGAGAGTACGTTCAAAAGAATTGAACAAAAACATTTTAAAGTGGCTAACCAACGAGATTATGGATATTGAAAATCCAAAACTGCAGAGAGAGAGAAAGGGAGGGTGGGGGGGGAGGGGGGTGGGTGGGTAGAGAGAGAGAGAGAGAGAGAGAGAGAGAGAGAGAGAGAGAGAGAGAGAGAGAGAGAGAGAGAGAGAGAGAGAGAGAGAGAGAGAGAGAGAGCCGTACAGTACGGAAACAAGCTCTTCAGCCCAACTTACGCATGCCCCATCTACATTAGTCCCACCTGCTCGCATCTGACCCGTATCCCTCTAAAAGATTCCTATCCATTGTACCAATCCAAATATCTCTTAAATGTTGTTATAGTACCTGCCCCAACAACCTCATCTGGCAGCTCATTCCAAATGTCCACTACCCTGTGTGTGAAGAAGATGCTGGAAATCTGAAATCTGAAATCTGAAAGACAGTGCTGGAAAAATATTTCATGTCAGACAGCATTGATAGAAAGATAAATAGTTGTGTGTTTCAGGTTGAACCCTCATTAGATTAAGAATGCTATTAGTTTAAAAAAAATGAGGATAATAATGTCCACCAGTCCGTGCAGCATCTTGCATTTCTGTGCATTAGAAAGCCCATAATGCAACAAGTCAGATGCTACAGTTTGTCCACAGCAGTGTGTTAGATTATTTGGTGACAAACCAAATCTCTTTAAATTGCAAAGAAAGTATAGGCACAGATGCGCCTTCTGTATGATCACACCTGCAAACTGGCCCCGGGTCAGGTCATCTGAAACGTTAACACCCAGGAATTTGAAGCTGCTAGCTCTCTACACCACCGAAAATTCCCACATAGACTCCTGACTGCCCCTTCGTGAAGTCAACGGTTAGTTCATTGGTTTTGATGAGCGAGGGGGTGTTGATGTGGCACCACTCAAACACGTGATCTATCTCTGTCCATGATTCTTCAACAGGTGTATTGTTGATGGAACTGGAGCTGTGCTTATCTACATGGTCATGAGAGTAAAGAGAGCAGAGCAGGGTTCCAAGCACCTAGCCTTGGGGTGCACCAGTGTTGATGGTCAGAGAGGAGGAGATGCTGTTACTAACAGGCACTGGTTGAGATCTGCCGATGAGGAAGGATCCAATTGCCAGGGAGGTAATGAGGCCCAGGACTTGGAGCTCAGTCCTCTACACTCCCATCCCCCACCAGGAAGGCCTTAAAGCCCTCTGTTTCTTCCTCGATCTCAGAACCATCCAATTTCCCTCTACTAACACTCTACTCCGCTTAGCGGAGCTGGTCCTCACCCTCAACAACTTCTCCTTTGACTCCTCCCACTTCCTCCCAGTCCAAGGAGTAGCTATGGGCACCCGCATGGGCCCTAGCTATGCCTGTCTCTTTGTCGGATACGTTGAACAATCCCTGTTCCAGGCATGCAGTGGCCCTATCCCCAAACTCTATCTCCGTTACATTTATGACTGCATCGGTGCTACCTCCTGCACCCATGCAGAACTCATGGACTTCATCAACTTCACCACCAATTTTCATCTTGCACTCAAAATTTACTTGGACCATCTCCGACACCTCCCTCCCCTTTCTTGATCTCACAGTCTCCATCACAGGATATAGACTATTGACTGACATCTATTTCAAACCCACTGACTCCCACAACTATCTCGACTACACTTCTCACTCTGCTTCTTGCAAAGACTCTATCCCCTACTCCCAATTTCTCCCTCTATGCCGCATCTGTCTCCTCGGTACCCCGCAGCTCCGCCCTTGCTCCCCTTCCCTCTAGTCACAACAGAGACAGTCCCCTAGTCCTTACCTTCCACCCATCATTGGGGGCATCTCATATTTCACCGGGGCAGCTTACAGCCCAGTGGTATGAATATTGATTTCTCTCACTTCAGGTAGCCCCGGCATTCCCTCTTTCTCTATCCCTCCACCACCCAAGTCGCACTAGCTTCTCATTTTCACCCAACAAACAGCTTACAGTGGCCTGTTTCCTTTATCATCATTACTTTTTGCATATTTTTCATTTATTGTTCTTTATCTCTCCACATCACCATCTATATCTCTCGTTTCCCTCGTCCTTAACCAGTCTGAAGAAGGGTCTCGACCCGAAATGTCACCCACCCCTTCTCTCCAAAGATGCTGCCTGTCCTGCTGAGTTGCTCCAACGTTTTGTGTCTATTGTCAATTTAAACCAGCATCTGCAGTTCCTTCCTAGATATTCAACTCCTAATCTTTCTACAGAACCCTGAAAACCCTGAAATGTTGAGGAGCAACTTTTTCACACAGAGGGTGGTGGGTATATGGAATGAGCTGCCAGAGGAGGTAATTGAGGCAGATCCTGTAACAACATTTACAAGCCATTTGGACAGGTACATGGATAGGGAAGCTTTGGAGGGATTATGGACCAAATGCAGGCAGGTGGTACTTGTGCAGATGCAGCATGCAAGCTGCCCAAGCAAAATATGAGATGCTGTTCCTCTAATTTGTGTTTAGCCTCACTCTGACAATGGAGAAGGCCTAGGACAGGAAGGTCAGTGTGGGAATGGGAAGAGGAATTAAAGTGTTTGGCAACCTGGAGATCAGGTAGGTCCAGGCGAGCTGAGCGAAGATGTTCAGCGAAATGATGGCTCAGTCTACGTTTGGTCTTGCCCTTGTATAAGAGTTCACTCCTTGAACAACATATAGAGTAGATGAGGTTGGAGGAGGTGCAAGTGAACCTCTGCCTAACCAGAAAGGACTGTTGGGGTCCCTGGACAGAGTTGAGGAAGGAGGTATATGGACAGGTGTTGCATCTGCTGCAATTGCAGGGGAAGGTACATGGGGAAGGGGGTGGTTTGGTGGGAAGGGATGACTTATCCAGGGTGTTGCGGAGGGAACGGTCTCTGCGGAAAGCGGAAAGGGGTGGGGATGGGAAGAAGTGACTAATGGTGGCGCAAATGTTAGAGGATGATCTGTTGTATGCGGAGAAAGGGAAAGACTAGAGAGACACTTTCCCTATTGCGACAAGGGGAAGGGAGAGCAAGGTCGGAGCTGCGGGGTACTGAGGAGACACGTGTGAGGGCCTCATCTACGATTAATTCTAATCGCTTTGCCACAGGAAGGATATCATTAATCTATATCTACAGTCTACATTAAACACATTGTCATTTTGTCGGCACTATACGTGGCACCCTATTACTATAATGGAAAGATATCTACCTGGAAAGCCAAATCTCCTTCTTTTGCTGCTGAAATTGCTGAACATACTGAACATATTTAGGCATTTTCTGTTTCTATATTGAAGTGGTAGGACATGGACTCATCAATCTTCTTCAGTGATCAGTGGGAAGCAGATGTAAGATCCAAATGGAAAAGATAATCAGCTGGTCTATTCATACATTCGTACAAGACACGAGCAGTTTTGCAGTACATTAATATGTGCTCTAATTGAAAATGTATGGAGAGAACAATTTTCTAAATTTTGTTTAGTTTAGAGTTACAGCTTGGAAACAGGCCCTTCGGACCACCGAGTCTATGCCGACCATCTATCTCCCATCCAAACTAGTTCCATGTTATCCCAATTTCTCATCCACTCCCTGCACACTGGGGGAAATGTTACAGAGGCCAATTAACCTACAAACCCACATGCCTTTGGGATGTGGAAGGAAACTGGGGCAACCACAGATAACCCACACAGTCACAGGGAGAACACGCGAACTCCAACAGACAGTAGGCATGTTACAATACTTACCTTCAGCGGCGCTGCAATTCTGCCACTGGTCGTGTGCGCGATTTTGGCGCATTTGAGGGGGGTGGGGGGGGGGGGCGGGGTTAAAACGCGTTGTTTTTTTCGACCTGGTCCTGGATTATATTTTGTTGGGGTGCAAGTTGCTAAAGAATTGTTGGCCGTTCTGGGTGTTTAAAAAAAAAATTGCCCGACTAGTTCAGCGCTGGAGTGATTTTAAAATCAGCTTGTGAAGCTGTAAATGTAAAATCAGCTTGTGAAGCTTGTTAAACTTCTTTTTATGCTTTATCTGATGGGATAAATTAAAGACTTGATTTTTAAAATCTCAAAATTTTGTAACATTGCTACAGACAGCGGCCAGCGTCAGGATCGAACTTGGGATTGGTGCTGTGAGGCAGCAGCTCTACCACCTGCTCCACTATGCCGCCCTATTTGATAGCTCCCAATTAAAACAACACGAGAGGGTGAGTCAAACATCAGGTTCCAGGTTGGCACCAGTTTATAAGTTTGATGTAGAAGCCATTTGTGGTCCGTTGACTTTCGGAGATGAGACCAGGTTTGGGAACAAATCTGCTGGGAGAGGTAGACACAAGTCTAGGTTTATTATTGTCAAAGTACAGTGTGAGGTACAGTGAAAATTTTGTTTTGCAATGCAAACCGAACAAAAATACCATACGTAGATACAATCAGTTCAAACTCAAACACAATAGATAGAGCAGAATGTAGTTCTCAGCATTGTAGTGCATTGGACTGCACCATTTCCGTAGACAAGGTCCAATGTCCTCAATGGGGTAGAGATGAATCAGACTGATTGTGGTGGAGCTGGGGGAGAAAGCTAGAAGAGAGGTGGGGCAGGACAAAGCCTGGCATGCGATAGCTGGCTACAGAGGGGGGGGGGGAAACGGGACCTCCTTCCCCCTTTTTTCCCTCTCTTCCCTTTGCCCCACCAGGATGTGGACCCATTTCTCCCCTCCCTCATTCCCTTCCACCTATGTTCTTTCCTCTGGCTTAACAATTTGCACCTCTTCTATCGTCATCTTAGTTTAGTTTAGTTTATTGTCACGTGTACCGAGGTACAGTGAAAAGCTTTTGTTGCATGCAAACCAGTCAGCAGAAAGACAATACATGATTACAATTGAACCATTTACAGTCTATAGATATATGAGAAGGGAATAACGTTTAGTGCAAGGTAAAGCCAACAAAGTCCGATCAAGGATAGGCTCTCTGGTTGTGGTAGGATGATTCAGTTGTCTGATAACAGCTGGGCAGAAACTGACCCTGAATCTGAAGATGCGTGTTTTCACACTTCTATGCCTTTTGCCTGATGATAGAGGGGAGAAGAAGGGGTGGCTAGGGTGTGCCTCGTCCTTGATTATGCTGCTGGCCTTGCCAAGGCAGCGTGAGGTAAGAATAACAATTTTTGTCTTTTCAGCTCTGGCTTTTGTCCAACCATCGGTCAATCAACCCCCCCCCCCACCCCCTGTCTCACCTGTATCTACATATCACTAACCAGTCTTTGTCCTGCCATTCCCCTCTTCCAGCTTTCTCCTCTCCATCACAATCATCCTGAAGAATCCCAACCCAAAACGCCACCTACCCATTTTTTTCAGAGATGGTGCCAGACCCACTGAGTTACTCCAGTACTTTGTGTCTGATGGGAGGAGAGCCCAAATCAGTCTGAGTACGGATATTCATTTAAAGAAAGGACTATTACATTTGCAGAGTAATTTTATGTGAAAATGCCTTGATATATAGATTTTTACTGAGATGGTGCAGAGTGACTAAATCTGAGACATTTTCTCCACTTAAGAAAATTGTTAATTAAAATGTACAGGAAGGTTTATGAGATCTGCTCAGACAGTAACCTTAGCTCAGTTTATTGCCATTATAAACTATCACATTTAAACTGCTGCCCAGGATTTATGCCTTTCACAATAGGGGCTGAAAATTGGCTATTGATCACAAGATGTTATAATTAAGCTTAGATTTTTTTTATAGATATACACTAAGTAACAAAATATGTTCACCCGCAGTATCTTACTCATTCCCCGTAGTTCATTCATACATCTGACGAGTGTGAGAGCAGACAAAATTGAATGAGGCTGGTCCAAAGAAATTAGTGAGTTTGAAGAGAAAAAAAGGCCACCTGATCTCCCAAGTTTTGTTCCTTACTAATGGGCCTGTCCGACTTAGGCGACTTTTTAGGCGAGTGCAGGAGACTCTGCGCTCGCCACATGGTCGCCACATCTTCGCTGATGGTCTCTGGTGAGTCTCCTTCATGGTCGCGAGGAGTTCTCGCATTCTCGGAACTAGTCGCTGCCTCAGTATGGTCGGCGCAAATTTTTCAACGTTTAACATTTTTCTGCAACCAAAAATTGGTCGCCATGGAGATAATCGATAATCCCATAGTCATAGGTGGAGTTGTAGTGGGGTCGCCATGTAGTCGAGGTAGGTGTAGGTAATTTTAGTTAATCGCCTTTGCTGACCGGTCATTTTCATTGGCTCATTAGGGGAAAAAACATAAGCAGTAGATTTCAGAACCAAAGATAACCGACTGGTAATGTTAAATGTCTGCCGAACTTCACAGCTGTGTATCTCTGACTTATTAAAAGTTGTCTGGCTTCTTAAAAGTGTCTCCACTCCTTCTCCTCCCTCTTTTAAAGAACTTACCGTACACTTTGCTAATCGTCTTAATTACAGCGTCAACCTTTGTGTTCACTGTGTGTCTGTATCACCTTGGCTTTGCACCGTGTGAATTTCAGACAGCGATCCCCCCGCTTGCCCTGGCCCCCGCCTTTGAGATGTGTGTGTGTTCCACTCTGAGAGTTGCCGTTCCAGTTCCTGGTTTTTCAGGCGACTGCCTAAGTGGGACAGGCACATTACTGTACATTCTCTCACACTCTGCCCCATCAATTCTACCTTGGAAAACAGGAAGGGCCAGGTTCTTACTTGCCACAAACTAATCAGAATTCTAGGAATGGGGATAGACACAAAAAGCTGGAGTAACTCAGCGGGACAGGCAGCATCTCTGGAGAGAAGGAATGTGTGACGTTTTGGGTTGAGACCCTTCTTCAGACTGGTTAGGGTTAAAGGAAACGAGAGATATAGATGATGATGTAGTGAGATAAAGAACAATGAATGAAAGTAATGATGATAAAATACAAGGAGGTCACTCTGACAATGGAGGAGACCAGGACAGAAAGGTCTGTGTGGGAATGGGAAGGAGAATGAAAGTGTTTAGCAACCAGGAGATCAGGTAGGTTCAAGAAGGTTCAGAATGGGGAGATGGCAAGGACAAAATTAAAATATTTGTGCAAGTGACTCTTCTGGGCATTTTTGGAAGGAGTTAAAAGGAGTGGGAGATAAATGGTTTTATTAATTTGTATGCTCTTGGATTAATTTAACAACATTTGCTCTGGTGGAATTCCACAATTAGTTTTCAAAACTTGTTGATCTCTAGATTGTCCAGTTCACATTTTTACCAAACTTTACTTGAAGCATTGAAACTGTGAAAAATAATAGGGGTGTAGAAAGGAACTGCAGATGCTGTTTTATACCGAAGATAGACACAAAATGCTGGTGTAAGAGTGTTGTACTGGCTGCATCTCTGGGGGAAAGGAGCAGGTGACATTCGGGTCGGAGCCCTTCTTCAGACTGCAGATGGGTTCCGACAGAAAACATTACCTATTCCTTTTCTCCAAACTTAATAGAGGTAATGGAGTCAAGGGTATCAAAAGTTGCATTGATTTTCTTTTTATTATTGACCTAATTGTAATAAAGGAAAAACTAAATGCATTATAAACCTATGATGAGATCTTTCCTAAAACTGAATTTCACAAAATGGAAGTAACTGAGGCTCCAGCACAACTCTTATGTATAACTTATGCATTGGCTTTTATGGCAGGATTCGGGCATCATGAAAATAAATTAATTGTAGGTGCCTATCAGGTGCACAGGTTTAGGTTTAGGTTTAGCTTTATTTATGTCACATGTATCAATGTATAACAAAAAGATTTGTTTTGCATGCTATCCAATGAGATTGGATAATACTACACATAAATCAATTGTCAAACTCTAGTACAAGCTGAACCGGCCCGTTCGCGGAGCTTGGATTAAGCCGCGGGACTGACATTACTTACCATCGCCCGGCGGGGTCACAACATCCGAAGCATGGATCGCCTCGGCACAGAGGGAGAATAAGAAGGAAAGAGACAAAAACTTAAGACTTTTGCCTTCCATCACAGTGAGGAGTATTCACCTCACTGTGGTGGATGTTAATTTGTGTTTTTTGTGTGTGTTTTTGCCATTTGTAGGACTGCAAGGCAAAAAAATTTCGTTCAGACCACAAGGTCTGCATGACAATAAAGGCTACTTTACTTTTACTTTACTTTACAATAGACAGATCAAAGGGGAATATACAGAGTTCAGAATATAGTTCTCAGCAGTGTAGTGTATCATTTCCATAGACTCATTCCAATGTCCACAATGGGATAGAGTCCCACCTCGGTCACTCCTTCTTCTCCCCTCTCCCATCAGGCAAGAGGTACAGAAGTTTGAAAATGCACAAGCTCCAGATTCAGGGACAGTTTATCCCAGCTGTTATCTGGCAAATGAATCGTCCTCATACCAGCTAGAATGTAGTCCTGACCTCCCTAATACCACATGGGAGATCTTTGAACAACCTTAAATCGGACTATCGGATTTTATCTTGAATGTTGTAATCTTTATCCTTTACCTGTACACTGTGGACAGCTTGATTGTAATCATGTATAGTCCTTTCTTTGACTGGATAGCACATTGCTTTTCACTGTGCCACGATACACGTGACAATAATACACTAAACTAAACTAAACTTACCTTCGCTGCTTTTCTGAAGCAGTGTGAGGTGTAGATGTAGTCAATGGTGGGAAGTCTCGTCTGTGTGACGAGACTGAGCTATATTAACGGTACCCGGACGTGGTGTTGAAGGACGAGAAACCAAAGTGAAGAAGTGGAAGCCAAATAACTGAACGGAAAAGCCAAATTACTGAAAGGGCGCAACGCCAAAAAGCGAACTAACCGAACGGACGTGATGGCGAAAAGCCAAATAACGGACATGATGTCGCCGGGGGGTACGATTGGTCCAGACCCCCGCGTCCATCACATCACTGGCCGGGGAGACGGGAGGGTAGGGGTCATTTTCCCCACACAAGACCGCCCGGGGCTGGAGGGGGACTGGGCACTCTGAACCCGAGCACCAAGGTGTAAGCGGCCGAAGGAGCGCATCCCTCAGGACAGCCCCCACTCTTCCCCCGGAGTCAGCGGTGTCCGGCCACTGATCATGTGAAGTGTAACGGAGACACGAGGAGTTTTCTAACGTTTAATGCAATAAGCTGGAGTTCGATGAGGATTATCGTGTACTAGTCGGAAGAAGTTTGGATGTACCTTATTGTTTTTCATCAACAATAATTAATTTATTAATCAAAGGTCTGTGTTTTGAAGTTTTATCTGTGAAGAAGCTCTGAAGGTCTCGGACAGAGAGCTCACATGCGTATAACGACATTCCGCTTAATCATGTAGTCCACTTAGCGGCTAGATGGAGTAATCTCTTGAACGATATAAAAATCTGCCGCTACACAGTGTTGTACACTTTCGGTTATTTGGCTTTTCAGCATTGTTTCCTTTTGGTTATTCGGCTTCCACTTCTTCACTTCGACATCTCGTCCTTCGGCGCCACGTCCGCACACGATATTCACAACTCTGCAATTTCTTATGGTCTTGGCCAGAGCTGTTTACAAACCAATCTGTGAGGCAACCTGACAGTATGCTTTCTATTGAATTGAATTGAATAAATCTTATTAGCCAAATATGTATACATACAAGGAATTTGCCTTGGTGCTTTGCTCACAAGTAACAACACAATATACAGTAGACAATTAAAAATAAAACATTATAGTTTAAACATGTGAAGAATGAAATAAAATACCAGAGTAAAAGGAGGCTACAGACATTTGGTTATTGAGTAGAGCTACTGCTCGTGGAAAAAAGTTGTTTTTATGTCTGGCTGTGGCGGCTTTAACAGTCCGGAGTCGTCTTCCAGAGGGAAATGATTCAAAGAGTTTACAATACAATACAATACAATTCAATTTATTGTCATTTGGACCCCTTGAGGTCCAAACGAAATGTCGTTTCTGCAGCCATACATTACAAAACAAAAAGACCCGAGACACAACACAGTTTACACAAACATCCATCACATCGCTGTGATGGAAGGCAAAAAAAAATTATCTCTCCACTGCACTCTCCCCCCCGATGCCAGAGTCAGAGTCAAAGTCAAAGCCCCCGGCGATTGTCCCGCGGCCATTAAAGCCACGCCGGGTGATGCAAGGTCGCGCACCGGGTCTTGGTGTTAGAGCCCCCGAATCTGGAGCTCATCTTACCCGCTCACTTCCTGGCCCTTGCAGTGTACAGTTTGTCAATGGAGGGAAGGTTGCAGCCAACAACCTTCTCGGCTGCCGCCTCCGGGTGTCGTGCTTGGTGGTTGAGCCAAACCAGACCATGATGGAGAAGGTGAGGACAGACTCTATGATGGCAGTATAAAACTGGACCATTATTACTTGTGACAGATTGTGTTTTCTCAGCTGCCACAGGATGTACATCTTCAGTTGGGCCTTTTTGCCTGTGGAGTCGATGGTGGCCTCCCACTTAAGGTCCCTGGAGATGATGGTTCCAAGGAACTTAAATGACTCCACAGATGTGACTGTGGTGTTGTTGATAGTGAGTGAATAGAGGGGAGAGGGAGTGCTCCTAAAGTTTACAATCAATTCCACCATCTTAAGAGAATTGAGCTCTAGGTTGTTGCGATGGCAGCTGTGTCACTTCCTGTCTGTAGGCAGATTCCTCCCCATCCTGGATCAGTCCAATCAGCGTTGTGTTGTCTGCAAACTTGAGAAGTTTGACAGAGGAGTCTGTGGTGCATCTGTAGAAGTTTGTGAGAGTCATTGCAGACATGCCGGATTTCCTCAGTCTCCTCAGGATGTACAGGTGTTGTTGTGCCTTCTTGGCTGTCGCACCAGTTTGGTTGACAGATTGTTGATAATATTAATGCCTAGCAACTTGAAACTGTCAATTATTTCCACTTCGGCATCAATGATGCTGATTGGGGCATACTTCCTGAAGTCGATATTTAGCTCCTTCGACTTGCTGACATCGTGGGGGAGGTTATTGCCCTGACAACATGCTATTGAGTTCTCACCTGTTTCCCTGGACCAGCACTGCAGGACCTTCTGCATGGATCCTGCTCTCCAGAATTGTAATATCCAATGGTGAAGTGTTGACCCTTATAGCCACTGGGGAATTCACTTCAGCTCTCCTCTCAGTAGTCCACATCTCACCCCAGGCTAATGCTGAGTTTGCATTTGAGAAACTACACACCATCACCAATTACCTTGAAACAAAGTACCCCAAGGCCACGTACATAATAGCTGGAGACGTCAGTCACGCCAATCTCAAAAGTGTGTGGCCAAGATACTATCATCACAGTCATTGACACTCTCGCCAGAGGCCGAAATACCCTCGACCACTGCTGCACAACCATCAAAGTTACATACCACTCCATCCTCTGATCGCACTTTGGGAAATCTGACCACCTGGCTGTGGACTGAAGGAACTGCAGATTCTGGAATCTTACATAAAACACAGATTGTTTTTTGCTGGTTTACTAAAAGAAGACTCAAAGTGCTGGAGTAACTCAGCGAGTCTTGCAGCATCACTGGAGGATGTGGGTAGGTGATCTTTCGGTTTGGGACTCTTCTTCGAGTGCCCGACTGTGCTTCTACTTCCTGTTTATGAGCAGAAACTGAAGTGGAAGTATCTGGAACAGAAAGCCACACCGTGCTGGTCCGAGAAAACACATGAGATCCTTCGGGACGGCTTTGAGTCGGTGGACTGCTCCATATTCATGGACTTCGTGGAAATCCTAAATGAATATGCCATTGCCTCACAGAGTTCATCGGGAAATGTGTAGAAGACTGCATACCAAACAACTCAATACAAACAAAACCATGGATGAACTATAAGGTCCACTCTCAGGTGAGGTTCAAGTCTGCAATGTTCAATGCTCTGTGATCCCTGATTAACTGAATCCATTCTAATCTCGCTTTGAACAGAAGGTTGGTGGAATTACATCTTCCCCAACAGCCAAGGTCACTGTAGAAGATGTCAGATCGACCTTCCTGTGAGTAAACCCATGGAAAGCAAAAGACCTGGATAGAGTCACTCACCGTGTCCTCAGGACCAGTGTGGACCAGCAGGCAGGAAAACTTACAGAAATCTTTAACCTCTCACTGCTCCATTCTAAGGTCCCCACTTCCTGCCATCCAGCCAACCTTGATCCACTGCAGTTTGCTTACTATCGCCATAGGTCCCGTCCATGGCAGATGCCATCTCCCTGGCCCTACACTCACATCTGTAATATTTACATAATAAGGACACCTATGTCAGACTCCTATCCATTAATTATACCTCCACCTTGAATACCAGAGTCAGTACCCTCCTCTACTATTGGATATTTGACCTTCTGACTCAGAAATCACAATCAGTGCGGATTGGGGACAAACCATCCTGTGCAACAATTCTCAATATCGGTAAAAGGTTGCGTTAGCAGCCCCTCACTATACTCCCTAAATGCTTAGCACTGTGATTCTTATTTAGCTCCGCAATCAACACCATAATTCCATCCAAACTCATCTTCAACTTAAGGACCTAGGAATCAGCACTCACCCCTGCCTCGGGATCCTGGACTTTCTGGCCCACGGGCCAAAATCATTGAGGATAGGAGACAACTCTTCCACAATAATTCTCAACACAAGGATGCTCTCTCACTCTCCTGCTGTACTCCCTGTACACTCATGACTGTGTGGCTAAGTTTGGCTCTAACTCCATCTACAAGTATGCAGTTGAAACTGCAGTAGTGGGCTGCATCTTGAACAATGACGAGACAGGAAGGAGATAGAGAGCTGAATAACATGGTCAAGACCTCGCCCTCAATATCAGCAAGATGAAGGAGCTAGTTATTTGCTTCAGAAAGCATTTTGGAGTACATGCCCCAATCAGCATCAATAGTGCTGAAGTGGAAATGGTTGAGAGCTTCAAGTTCCTAGGCGTAAATATCACCAACGCTTTGTCCTGAACCAACCACATTGAAGCTGAGGCCAAAATTCACACAAACGTCTTTACTTCCTCAGAAGATTGGGGAAATTCAGTGTGTCTCCAACAATTCTTACCAGGTTCTACATGCACCGCAGACAACATGCAGCCAACATGCTATTGGGTTGCATTACATCTTGGTTTGGGAACAGCTCCGCCCAAAGCTGCAAGAAATCGCAGAGTTGTGAATGAACCTCAGTTCATCACACAGGCCAACCTCCCCGCCTTCCTCCCTGTCAAACCCATTGACACATCACACTGCCTCAGGTAAGCAGCCAATATATTCATACTTTCTTCACTCTGATCATTCCTTCTTTTCTTCTCCCCGTTTGGGTAGAAGAAACAAAAGCTTGAAATCAAGCACCACCAGGTTCAGGATTAGCTTCTTCCCCTTTTTTTTATCAGACTACTGAATGGTCCTCCGATAAGATATGGTGTAATCTTGATTTTCCAACCTATCTTATTGTATATACTGGACATTTTCTCTGTAACTGTAACCCTACAGTGCTGCCGGTAACTATATTCTGCAAGCTGGCATTTTTCATTTTGCATTTTCTGTTGTACTTGTGGATGGCTTGATTGCACTTATAGATACATAGATACATAGAATATAGATACATAGAAAATAGGTGCAGGAGTAGGCCATTCGGCCCTTCGAGCCTGCACCGCCATTCAATATGATCATGGCTGATCATCCAACTCAGTATCCCGTACCTGCCTTCTCTCCATACCCCCTGATCCCTTTAGCCACAAGGGCCACATCTAACTCCCTCTTAAATATAGCCAATGAACTGGCCTCAACTACCCTCTGTGGCAGAGAGTTCCAGAGATTCACCACTCTCTGTGTGAAAAAGTTTCTTCTCATCTCGGTCCTAAAGGATTTCCCCCTTATCCTTAAGCTGTGACCCCTTGTCCTGGACTTCCCCAACATCGGGAATAATCTTCCTGCATCTAGCCTGTCCAACCCCATAAGAATTTTGTACGTTTCTATAAGATCCCCTCTCAATCTCCTAAATTCTAGCGAGTATAAGCCAAGTCTATCCAGTCTTTCTTCATATGAAAGTCCTGACATCCCAGGAATCAGTCTGGTGAACCTTCTCTGCACTCTCTCTATGGCTATAATGTCCTTCCTCAGATTTGGAGACCAAAACTGTACGCAATACTCCAGGTGTGGTCTCACCAAGACCCTGTACAACTGCAGTAGAACCTCCCTGCTCCTATACTCAAATCCTTTTGCTATGAAAGCTAACATACCATTCGCTTTCTTCACTGCCTGCTGCACCTGCATGCCTACTTTCAATGACTGGTGTACCATGACACCCAGGTCTCGCTGCATCTCCCCTTTTCCTAATCGGCCACCATTTAGATAATAACAAATGAATAAAGATAAAAAGTCAACAATGCCTTACCTTCGATGAAATGCAGCGAGCAAACGCGACAACTCCCGACATTTTCGATCCTCAAATCATATGATTATCATTATCATTATGCATCATATGATTTGATTAGACTGGGTAGCACACAAACAAAAGCATTTCACTGTATGATGTATACGTGGCAATAATAAACCAATGCTAATACCAATGCCATACTGAGGATCAGAGACAAACCATGGAGTGGGTGGGGGAGGGGGAGGGGGTGGGGAATCAGGAATCAGGAAGGGAGAAAGATCAAGTTGACATATTGCAGTTATTTACAGAGCCGGACAAATCCTCCTGGTTATAATTGACAATAAATTATGAAGATTTTCAAAGACTTTGGGCCTTGTCTCTGAGGCCTCTGTCTTTAGCAACAGCTCATTAGCTGCTCAAATCCTGAAAAAACTAGTGGAAACTCGTGGAGGGAGGCACGGTGGTGCAGCGGTAGAGTTGCTGACTTACAGCGCCGGAGACCCCGGGTTCGATCCCGACTATGGGTGCTGCCTGTACGGAGTTTGTACATTCTCCCCGTGAACGTGTGAGTTTTCTCCGAGATGTTCGGTTTCCTCCCACACTCCAAAGGCATACAGGTTTGATGGTAAATTGGTTTGGTGTAAGTGTAAAATGTCCCTAGTGTTTGTAGCATAGTGTTAATGTGCAGGGATCGTTGGTTGGCGTGGACTCGGTGGGCCGAAGGGCCTGTTTCTGCGCTGTATCTCTAAACTAAACTAAACTAAACTAAACTCATGTTTCCTGGACTTCAACTGAAGAAAACCAATTTACAAACTGTAGCTGAAATGTAACCTGAGCTACTGATGTCTGTTTAACGCTCTTATCATAAATGAATCCAAGCAGGGCCAGCCTTATTAGGTGCGGGGCCCAATTGGGAACAATTTTGGTGAGCCCCAGGTTCCCAGCCAAGGTCTGTAGAATCATAGAAATATCAATAAAGTCTATTATAGACTTTATATCTCTATGGTAGAATGGAAAGTAATCAAAATGTGCGCTTAAAAAGTGCTTGCGACTTAATGGACCATACAGATGTAAGCGACATTTAATATAAAATTGCATACATGTAAGCCTACAAGTAACAAACAAATGTGTAAGATCACCTCTGAAAAGTACATAGTTACAATACCACTTGTTTTAGTGACTGAAATTAAATTTTATTTTTTTTTTAAATAGATCCTGGAAAACCAATAAAACCAGTCCAGGCTTCAGCCCCATCCTACCCTTTGGGCTTCTTCCCCATCCTAACTTAGTTGTGTGTGTGTGTGTGTGTTTGTATGTATGTGTGTGTTAGTTGTCTGTGCATGATGTGTGTGTTGGTTGTCTGTGCGTTATGTGTGTGTGTGTGTGGGAGGGAGGGAGAGAAGGGAGGAAGGACAGAAGGAAGGGAGGGAAGTGGAGAAAGGAGGGAGGGAAGGAGAGAAAGAAGGGAGGGAGTGAAGGAGAGAAGGGAAAAGAGAGAGAGGAAGGAGGGAGGGAAGGTGAGAATGGAGGGAGGGAGGGAAGGGAAGGAGAGAAGGGAGGAAGAGGGCCGGCGGTGGGAGCGAATGCCAGGGTCTGGGCGGACGGGTGTGAGCTGAGGCTGATGTTTGTAAACGTTGCTCCAACCCCCAGCCCGGCCCTCCGTGTAGTGTTCACTGCATCTCCCCGGGGAGAGAGAGGGGTGGAGCCGGGGCTGTATGCGTGAAGCACGGCGAATGGAGGGGCGGGAGCGCTGCCCCGGGACCGTGAGCAAACGACCCACCTCCCCCTCTCCCCCTGCTCCATTTCCCCTCACACTCCCCTCACAACCCTCTACATTCTCTCCACCCCTCTCTCCCCCCTCCACCCGGGGTAGATCTACCCGAGCCGATAGTAGATACTCTAACGCGGGGCCCCCTTAGGCGCGGGGCCCAATTGGGAGCAATCGATCCAATCGGTTTAAGGCCGGCCCTGAATCCAAGTCACTAATAAATTAGCGACATCCCTGAAATTCTGTTCCAAGCAGTCGGGTTCATCTCAGGAATGAAACTTTTAATAATCTATTTTCATCTATAGTAGCTGCTTAAGATTTTGCTGAGGAGTGGCTATATGTTAATGAATGAGAATAAGAATGGTTGCAACAGAGATGCACAATAGGGGACAGTGGGGAGAAAGCACAGCAGAGGGACGAGAGAGATTTTACAAAACTGACGAGAAACCTTGAATAAGAGAAATAAGAGCCACTGTAGTGCAATGGTCGAAACTGCATTAAACCAGAGAGAGTAAACTGAATTGACACAAGACTGAACTAAGAAACTCTCTTAGACAAGAGAGTCAAGTCAAAAGTGTTTTATTGTCTTAAGTCCTGAAACGGGACAATTAAATTCTTGTAGCAGCACAACAGATATGTAAAACCCATGATAATTTAAAAAAAAGTTCAGGACAGACCAACAGACAGACATAAATAAATAAATAATGGTGCAAAGTCAAATACGACTTCTGGACCTGCCTGGCGTCTAGCCTTTTCCTGACCTCATCCAGGCCACAACAGCCCCCAAGTCCATATAGTTTGGAGTCTATTTGGAGGTTGTGGTGTTTACTAGCCTGATGGTTGTAGGGAAGAAGCTGCTCCTGATCCTGGAAGTTACAGTTTTCAGGCTCTTCTACCTTTTTCCTGATTGCAGGAATGAAGTGGGAGTGTGTGTAGGATGGAGAGGGTCTCGGATGATGCTAGCTGCCTTTCTGAGTCAGCGATTCTTGTAGAACCCTTCAATGATGGGAGATTCCAGGCCCTCCAGATCAAGCCAATCCATCAAAATGTGATTTCCCCTTGAATTTGTCCCAGCCTTGTGAAGTACAAGGCTGAACTCGAAATGAGTGAAGAAGTGACCTTGAATCTAATAGGTGATTGTGATGCTGCTCACTGCATGTATGCTTCAGGAAGGTTTAGTTTAGTTTTGAGATACATCATGGAAACAGGCCCTTCGACCTACCGGGTCCACACTGACCAGTGATTGTCCTCTCACACCAGCTCTATGTTATCCCACTTTCTCATCCATTCCCTACACACTAAGGGGAATTTTACAGAGGCCCCCCTGCACATTAACATACACACACCCATGTCTTTGGAAAGAAACCGGAGCACGCGAGGACACCTCCATAGGAAGAATGTGCAAATTCCGCGCAGAGGTCAGGATTTGATCTGGGTGCCAACCAGCTGCTCCATGCTAAATCCAGCTTGAAGAGTTGTGAGAAGGTCCTTGGGTTGGAGTGCTTGATTCATCAATAGGCACCCAAACATGCTGCAGTGAGGCAGCAGTTTCAATGTTAATGCTGGGATCAGGGCGAAGCTATCCATCAGAATTTTTCTGATAATTTCCTTCCTCCTCATTCCATTATCCCACAACATTGTACAGCCCCTGCCCTAATCCCCACCATAGGCTTCTTCTGTTTTCCTCCCACTTATCACAGCCGTCCTCGGCATAGCGGGGTAGATGTTAATGCTGCATAGTTGGAGCTGGTCTTCCAGAGGGTAAAAAATAAAAATAAACAAACTAATGAATTCGTAGAAGATGAAATGAAATATCTGATCTTATTTTTTTATAAAACAATTTTAAAAGCAGCAAAAATATGAAAACAAGCAAGTTGCACAGTTCAGACAGTCACAGGCAAACTGAATAATGGGTTAATTTTAACATGGCAGCATTCAAGGGACAACATTTAGACTCAGTCGGTAGAGCTGGGGAAAGGATTGTAATCAGTGGGAGAGAGTGTGTGTGTGTGTGTGTTTTATTGTGTATGTGTTTGCTCACATGTATTGTGTGTGAGTGGAGAAGATTCAAATGATAGTGAGTTTAGATGTAATTATGATGTCACCATAGCTGGTCAGTTATCAATTACTATTTAGTTTCACTTGTGAATGATGACCATTTAGATAGGCTGGTGAAAGGTGCTCAGCACTTATGGAAGCGAAATGAATGTTCGCTTTATCAGTAGACGAGGGGGGGGACAATCACATTTTTCATTTTCTCATGACTGATATTGGCATTTCCTCCGCGGAGAGAAATTTGTCAAAAAGCATCATTGAAATATTGAAGAAAATTGCTTTCACAATAAGCCAGACACCGTGAGCCATTTACTCCTTTCAAAAGTATACCCTTAACGTGGTAGAGAGGGCGAGAAAGGGGAAGTGCTCTGTTGTCAGCTGCACCATCTGGCAGTCCCCGATTCTCTCCTGGGTTTCCAGACAAACCAAGGCCCTGATAACAAGAAAAGAACAAAAAAATCCATGGCGGGAATGCTGGGGAGCAGAGATAGGCTCCCAGAAACCCTAGCAGATGCAGACAACAATCAATGAAATCAATAGATAATGTTCGCTGACTGTAAAATGGTTAAAGAGGTTGCTGTCAAGTGACCATATGATGGATGGGCAGCGGGCACCAGGACTGCATAAAGGTCAGAGGTGACTATCACCTTGAGATGTAATCTACAGCTGGCCTCTCCTACTGGATACTGATTATGACCGTAAAAGTGCCTTTGTCAGCCTTCTGTTGCACCACTAGATCACAAAGAAGTTGCCCAGTGTCCTTTGAAAATGACTTTTTTTTTTTCCTTTTTCGAAGGCCTGCATGGGTCAGTAATTCACTGCTGTTTCTGAAGAGAAAAACAGAAAGAAAATCCACACGCTGATTCCTTTTCATGTTGTAACAGCACAGAGCACGCTCAAAGAAGTGGGTGACACAATGTGTTGGAACATCATTCGGAAGCAATGTTGTTTCACCTCTGGAGTCCACATTTAAATACAGCCACACAGAAGAAGGTCAAAAGTCAACCGCCTTATGAGAGCGGATGACTGCACAGCACAGAAGCAGAGAAAATTGTCACTAATTTGGCAACCTTGCTCTTTGAGACCTAGAGGGTGAAAGTGACATGGTGGTACAGCAGGACACTTGGCTAAAAGATGCATTCTCGGGAGAATATAAAGGGAGGCTTGCATTGTTCCTGATCTCTGGCCTTTTGTGACCTATGAACACATACTTGTGTGTTGGAGCACAAAGCAGAGGTAAGTTCCATATTTCAGTGCTGTTGATAATAGACCACAGTCTAGAAAATAGAATCACTTTTTTCATAATCCTTGGTTTTATATATATATATATATATATATATATATATATATATATATATATATATTGGTTTTAGACTCAACTGGTCACTCTATTTAATTTCTGAATTACTTTCCCCCCCCTCAAACCTACTGTTTTAAACTCTATGCATCATAGGTCCTTTACCTCAAGATGACAGAACAGGAAAGATTGAGGTTAGATTGGATTTAGGTTTGGATCTGATGTTTCGTTCAAAAGTTTTTCATGACTAATGCAAATTAAATAAACAAAATGCAGCACAATATATA
The DNA here is from genome assembly GCF_010909765.2 of Amblyraja radiata. Taxonomy (NCBI): domain Eukaryota; kingdom Metazoa; phylum Chordata; class Chondrichthyes; order Rajiformes; family Rajidae; genus Amblyraja; species Amblyraja radiata. Next base: position 153,676,096 of record NC_045956.1, read on the forward strand.
TATATATATATATATAATTTCAGGTTATACATGAGCAAAAACATAAGGAATCCCTTTTCTATTAGCAAGCATGAAAGTAATACATGTTGGGGGCTTATAGTTTCTCAGCACGATGGCACCAATCTGCCTTTATTTTTTTACTCTATTGAACTTTGGCATCTGGGCGTTACCGACAACGCCAGCATTTATTGCTCTTCCTTAAATGCCCTTCCCAGAAGGTAGTGGCAAACCCCTCCCTTCATGAATCACTGCAGTTCTTCTGGTGAGGGGAGCATGCTCAAAGCTGTTGTGTGGCGAATTCCAAGGTTTAGGTCCAGCAGACTTGAAGGACTAGTGATTTATGTCCAAGCCGGGACCTTGTGCTGCATTTTGTTTATTTAATTTGCATTAGTCATGAAAAACGTTTGAACGAAACATCAGATCCAAACCTAAATCCAATCTAACCTCAATCTTTCCTGTTCTGTCATCTTGAGGTAAAGGACCTATGATGCATAGAGTTTAAAACAGTAGGTTTGAGGGGGGAAAAAAGTAATTCAGAAATTAAATAGAGTGACCAGTTGAGTCTAAAACCAATATTTTAAAGCGTGGGCATTTTACAAGGGCTGACAGAGGTTACATGAAGTGAAACTTAAAAAACAGAAGGGAAACCATTGAGTTAGTAGAGAGTGGCTACAGACAAAGGCTGGGAATGAAGGATAGGTACTGTAATTGACCAGATGTGATGTATGGCATGCCAAAAGAATCACTGTTAAGGTCTCAACTATTCACTACATTTATTAATAATATAAATGTTGGAATAGGGAGTCTTATGTCCACGAGCATGGATGAAACAAACATAAGGAGAATTATTACTTGTGCAGATGAAAGCTCATAATTGTAGGCTATTAATAGTTTAAATGGATAGGCAAAAGCTGTAGCAAATGGATTTCGGTATAATCAAGTGTGAGGTCATCTGCTTTAGACCTAAAAAGATAGAGCAGAGGCAGGCACTTGAAACTTGCTGGGTTTTTTAAATTTTAGCACACGCAGGACTCCTTTAACAAAATGGGATGAACATGGGATGTGGATGTTCTCAACATCACATTATATTTCTACTTAAATAACCACAGAGGATGGAGGTCAGGGCCCGACACCTATGCCCTCACTGCCTCTCAGACCTCCTCCCCACCGCCACTTGAACAGACTCCCGGATCAAAGAGTTTCTACCTAGTTAGAGAATAAGAGAGGGTGGGTTTCTTAAATGTGTATATCTTAATGCTAGGAGCATTGTAAGAAAGGTGGATGAACTTAGAGCCTGGATTGACACCTGGAAGTATGATGTTGTGGCGATCAGTGAAACATGGTTGCAGGAGGGCTGTGATTGGAAACTAAATATTCCAGGATTTCGTTGCTTCAGGTGTGATAGAATTGGAGGGGCAAGAGGTGGAGGTGTTGCATTGCTTATCAGGGAAGATATTACAGCAGTGTTTTGGCAGGATAGATTAGAGGGCTTGTCGAGGGAGGCTATTTGGGTGGAACTGAGAAATGGGAAAGGGGTAGCAACACTTATAGGAGTGTATTATAGACCGCCAAATGGGGAGCGAGAATTGGAAGAGCAAATATGTAAGGAGATTGCAGATATTAGTAGTAAGCACAAGGTAGTGATTGTGGGAGATTTCAATTTTCCACACATAGACTGGGAAACACATTCTGTAAATGGGCTGGATGGATTGGAGTTTGTAAAATGTGTGCAGGATAGTTTTTTGCAGCAATACATAGAAGTACCTACTAGAGAAGGGGCGGTGCTGGACCTCCTGTTAGGAAATGAGACGGGTCAGGTGGCAGAAGTATGCGTTGGGGAACAGTTCGGGACCAGTGATCACAATACCATTAGTTTCAATATAATTATGGAGAGGGTCAGAACTGGACCTAGGGTTGAAATTTTTGATTGGAGAAAGGCTAACTTTGAGGAGATGCGAAAGGATTTAAAAGGAGTAAATTGGGACAGTTTGTTTTATGGGAAAGATGTGGAAGAGAAATGGAAGACGTTTAAAGGTGAAATTTTAATACAGAATCTTTATGTCCCTGTTCGGTTGAAAGGAAATAGTAAAAATTGGAAAGAGCAATGGTTTTCAAGGGAAATTGGACACTTGGTTCGGAAAAAGAGAGAGATCTACAATAATTATAGGCAGCATGGAGTAAATGAGGTGCTTGAGGAGTATAAAGAATGTAAAAAGAATCTTAAGAAAGAAATTAGAAAAGCTAAAAGAAGATATGAGGTTGCTTTGGCAAATAAGGTGAAAGTAAATCCAAAGGGTTTCTACAGCTATATTAATAGCAAAAGGATAACGAGGGATAAAATTGGTCCATTAGAGAGTCAGAGTGGACAGCTATCTGCAGAGCCAAAAGAGATGGGGGAGATATTGAACAATTTCTTTTCTTCGGTATTCACCAAGGAGAAGGATATTAAATTATGTGAGGTAAGGGAAACAAGTAGAGTAGCTATGGAAACTATGAGATTCAAAGAAGAGGAAGTACTGACACTTTTGAGAAAAATAAAATTTGATAAGTCTCCAGGTCCGGACAGGATATTCCCTAGGACATTGAGGGAAGTTAGTGTAGAAATAGCAGGGGTTATGACAGAAATATTTCAAATGTCATTAGAAATGGGAATAGTGCCAGAGGATTGGCATACTGCGCATGTTGTTCCATTGTTTAAAAAGGGGTCTAAGAGTAAACCTAGCAATTATAGACCTGTTAGTTTGACGTCAGTGGTGGGCAAATTAATGGAAAGGATACTTAGAGATAATATATATAAGCATCTGGATAAACAGGGTCTGATTAGGAACAGTCAACATGGATTTGTGCCTGGAAGGTTATGTTTGACTAATCTTCTTGAATGTTTTGAAGAGGTTACTCGGGCAATTGATGAGGGTAAAGCAGTGGATGTTGTATATATGGACTTCAGTAAGGCCTTTGACAAGGTTCCTCATGGAAGGTTGGTTAAGAAGGTTCAATGGTTGGGTATTAATGGTGGAGTAGCAACATGGATTCAACAGTGGCTGAATGGGAGATGCCAGAGAGTAATGGTGGATGGTTGATTGTCAGGTTGGAGGCCAGTGACTAGTGGGGTGCCACAGGGATCTGTGTTGGGTCCACTGTTGTTTGTCATGTACATCAATGATCTGGATGATGGTGTGGTAAATTGGATTAGTAAGTATGCAGATGATACTAAAATAGGTGGGGTTGTGGATAATGAAGTCGTTTTTCAAAGTCTACAGAGAGATTTATGCCAGTTGGAAGAGTGGGCTGAACGATGGCAGATGGAGTTTAATGCTGATAAGTGTGAGGTGCTACATCTTGGCAGGACAAATCAAAATAGGATGTACATGGTAAATGGTAGGGAATTGAAGAATGCAGGTGAACAGAGGGATCTGGGAATAACTGTGCACAGTTCCCTGAAAGTGGAATCTCATGTAGATAGGGTGGTAAAGAAAGCTTTTGGTGTGCTGGCCTTTATAAATCAGAGCATTGAGTATAGAAGTTGGGATGTAATGTTAAAATTGTACAAGGCATTGGTGAGGCCAATTCTGGAGTATGGTGTACAATTTTGGTCGCCTAATTATAGGAAGGATGTCAACAAAATAGAGAGCGTACAAAGGAGATTTACTAGAATGTTGCCTGGGTTTCAGCAACTATGTTACAGAGAAAGGTTGAACAAGTTAGGGCTTTATTCTTTGGAGCGCAGAAGGTTAAGGGGGGGGACTTGATAGAGGTCTTTAAAATGATGAGAGGGATAGACAGAGTTGACGTGGATAAGCTTTTCCCACTGAGAGTAGGGAAGATTCAAACAAGGGGACATGACTTGAGAATTAAGGGACAGAAGTTTAGGGGTAACATGAGGGGGAACTTCTTTACTCAGAGAGTGGTGGCTGTGTGGAATGAGCTTCCAGTGAAGGTGGTGGAGGCAGGTTCACTTTTATCATTTAAAAATAAATTGGATAGTTATATGGACGGGAAAGGAATGGAGGGTTATGGTCTGAGCGCAGGTATATGGGACTAGGGGAGAATCCGTGTTCGGCATGGACTAGAAGGGTCGAGATGGCCTGTTTCCGTACTGTAATTGTTATATGGTTATATATGGTTATATGGTTATATGGGGGCGCAGTGGTGTCCAAAGAGACTTAGAGCCCCGGGTAGATAGATTAAGTAACTCTCATGGACAGATTTAAAAAAATACTCATCCCATCTCCCTGGGATACTGGGATTACCTCCATCGTGTCTAACTTGACCATTCTAATACTCTCCTTCCTCCTTTTCCATCCTCTTCCCTCTATCAATATCAGATTATCCACAGTTCTACTACTAATACTGTTAATCATCACATCGCGAACTTGGGGGTTAGATTCACAAGGCACATAAATTACTGTCCAGTGCAGTTTGACTGAAGAGCTGAGGCTCGTGGCCAGCAGAATATTGAACGAATGGAGAGATAGTTACATGGATAGGAAAGGTTTGGAAGGATATTGGCCAAACGTGGGCAGGTGGGACTAATGTAGATTGGGCAGTTCCCTCGCCATGGGCAAGTTGGGCCAAAGGGCCTATTTCTGTGCTGCATGAGGTAATGCCTCTATATGGATCATATGCAGGCAGATGAGATTAGTTTAACTTGGCATCATGTTCGGCCTAGACATTGTGGATCAAAGGGCCTGCTGCTGTGCTGTACCTTGAAAGGCCCATCCCTTCTGAAGAACTGTCATTGGCCACACCACCCTGGCAGTGGATATCTGTTTGTGTTCACTCCTCACTTCTCCCCTAACTCGGGTGGATCCTCTGGGGTGAGCTTCCTCAAAGAGGCTAACCGACAAAAAAAAAAAAAGAAGTTGTACATAAAATGTATTATGAAAATATATATTAGGCACTTTGGTGCCATATGACTGTACTTACTTCTAATAAAATAAAATATTTTAAAAAAAGAGGCTAACCCAATCCTCACTGTTGAGGTTCAATGCAGCATTGAGTCTTCATAAGGTGAAAAGGTGGACAACCCTTCTTCAGATATGTATGCCCAAGAATTTGAAACTTTTGACTCTCTCCACCATCCTCCCGTCATTAACACTTCCACAGCAAAGTTATGGAAATTTTGCAGGAAAATCTGTTCCATTAACCTAGTATCCTGCTGCCTAAATGCTGCCTGATAAATTGTGAATTTCCAAGATGACTATTCAGTTTTTATTTTGGTTTTCCGAAAAAATGGTTTTGCTTGTGTAAGTACAACAGCTTGATCTATTATTAATTGATCACCACTCATTGTTCTTATTTCCTTCAGATTCTTTTATTGCCAAAATGTCATAATTATACATGTGAGAATACATTTTAATGGTCAGAGAGCTTTTATTGTTTGTGGAATTGTATAGCAATTGTTTGCACCAATTACAAGATAAATCTTTCTGAGGCCTTTGCACTGTTTTACATCATTGAATATTTTAATGGCAAATCATAAGTGTTGCATTAAAAATTGAAAAGCTTTCATGCAATCAACTGCATTTTCTTGAACATGCTGTACCTAATGTGCATAAATGATGGCTAGATAGCTTCAAGTTTATATCTTTTATGGATGGAGAGGAACTTAAAGGGAACGTAGTGCAAGAGATTATTAATACTGACATGCTTATTTATGCCAGGATCGTGGACAGGAGTTTAGTTTAGTTCAATTTAGTTTAGAGAAACAGGCCCTTCGGCCCATCGGGTTCGCGGCGACCAACTGCCCAATTCGCGGCGACCAGCGATCCCCGCATATTAGCATATTAACGCTTTAGGGACAATTTTTACATTTACCAAGCCAATTTCATTGGTGTAGGAGGAAACCGAAGATCTCGGATAAACCCACGCAGATCACCGGGAGAACATACAAACTCCGTTCAAACATCACCCGCAGTCGATATAGAACCCGGGTCTCCGGCGCTGCAAGTGCTATAATGGGCCTGTCCCATTTAGGCAACATTTTAGGCGACTGCAGGAGACTATGGAGTCGCCACATGGTCACCACATGTTCGCGGGTGGTTGCCGGGGAGTCGCCTTCATGGTCATGAGGAGTTCCCGCATTCAGGGAACTAGTTGCGGCCTCATTATGTTCGCAGCGAATTTTTCAACATGTTGAAACATTAGCGGCGACTAGAATGAAGCCGCCATGGAGAGTAGCGAGAATTCTCCTGCCGTAGGTGGGTCGCCAGGAGGTCCTAGTGGGTTGCCAGGAGGTCGAAGGTTCTCTTAGGTTCTCGTAGGTTGTAGCCGGTGCTGACCGGTGAATTTCATTGGCTCATTGGGGAAAAAAACCGTAATCAGTAGTTTTCAGAACCAAGGATGACTAACCGGTAATGTTAATTGTCCGCTGAGCTTCACAACCGTGTGACTCTGGCTTCTTACTGGCTTCAAACAATCTTCCTGATATAGTAATGGCCAGAGGATCTGGGGTGACTGGGAACTGAAGGAAATCCACATTAGGCAGGAAATTATGTTGGATAGACTGATGGGACTGAAGGATGTTAATTCAGACTGAACGACTGAACGATGGGACTGAAGGATGCTAATTCAGAAACAAGGGTCCTGAACTTAAAGAAAGGTGACTTTGAGGGTATGAGACGTGAATTGGCCAAGATAGACTGGCAAATGATTCTTAAAGGGTTGACGGTGGATATGCAATGGAAGGCATTTAAAAACTGCATGGATGAACTACAACAATTGTTCATCCCAGTTTGGCAAAAGAATAAATCAGGGAAGGTAGTGCATCCGTGGATAACAAGGAAAATCAGGGATATTATCAAAACAAAAGGTGAAGCGTACAAATTAGCTAGAACAAGCAGCCTACCAGAGGACTGGGAGAAATTCAGAGTCCAGCAGAGGAGGGCAAAAGGCTTAATTAGGAAAGGGAAAATAGATTATGAAAGAAAACTGGCAGGGAACATAAAAACTGACTGCAAAAGTTTTTATAGATATGTGAAGAGGAAAAGATTAGTTAAAATAAATGTAGGTCCCTTGCAGTCAGAAACAGGCAAATTGATTATGGGGAACAAGGACATGGCAGATCAATTGAATAACTACTTTGGTTCTGTCTTCACTAAGGAAGACATAAATAATCTGCCGGAAATAGCAAGGGACCGGGGGTTAAATGAGATAGAGGAATTGAGTGAAATCCAGGTTAGCCGGGAAGTGGTGTTAGGTAAATTGAATGGATTAAAGGCCGGTAAATCCCCAGGGCCAGATAAGTTGCATCCCAAAGTACTTAAGGAAGTAGCTGCAGAAATAGTGGATGCATTAGTGATAATTTTTCAAAACTCTTTAGATTCTGGAGTAGTTCCTGAGGACTGGAGGGTAGCTAATGTAACCCCACTTTTTAAAAAGGGAGGGAGAGAGAAAATGGGGAATTACAGACCAGTTAGTCTAACATCGGTGGTGGGGAAAATTCTGGAGTCAGTTATTAAAGATGGGATTGCAGCACATTTGGAAAGTGGTGAATTCATTGGACAAAGTCAGCATGGATTTATGAAAGGTAAATCATGTCTGACGAATCTTATAGAATTTTTCGAGGATGTAACTAGTAGAGTGGATAAGGGAGAACCAGTGGATGTGTTATATCTGGACTTACAGAAGGCTTTCGACAATGTCCCACATAAGAGATTAGTATACAAACTTAAAGCACACGGTTATGGGGGTTCAGTATTGATGTGGATAGAAAACTGGCTGGCAGACAGGAAGCAGGAGTAGGAGTAAACGGGTCCTTTTCAGAATGGCAGGCAGTGACTAGTGGGGTACCGCAAGGCTCAGTGCTGGGACCCCAGCTATTTGCAATATATATTAATGATCTGGATGAGGGAATTGAATGCAACATCTCCAAGTTTGCAGATGACATGAAGTGTTAGCTGTGAGGAGGATGCTAGGAGGCTGCAAGGTGACTTGGATATGTTGGGTGAGTGGGCAAATGCATGGCAGATGCAGTATAATGTGAATAAATGTGAGGTTATCCACTTTGGTGGCAAAAACAGGAAAGTAGACTATTATCTGAATGGTGGCCGATTAGGAAAAGGGGAGATGCAATGAGACCTGGGTGTCATGGTACACCAGTCATTGAAAGTAGGAAGTGTTCAAAAGGGAACTGCAGATGCTGGAATATCGAAGGTACACAAAATTGCTGGAGGAACTCAGCGGGTGCAGCAGCATCTATGGAGCGAAGGAAATAGGCGACGTTTCGGGCCGAAACCCTTCTTCAGACTGATGGGGGGTGGGGAAAGAAAGAAGGAAAAAGGGAGGAGGAGGAGCCCGAGGGCGGGCGGATGGGAGGGTGGGAGGAGACAGCTAGAGGGTGAAGGAAGGGGAGGGGACAGCACAGGCTAGCCAAATTGGGGGAATTCAATGTTGATGCCATAAGGGCGCAAGGACCCCAGACGGAATATGAGGTGCTGTTCCTCCAATTTCCGCTGTTGCTCACTCTGGCAATGGAGGAGACCCAGGACAGAGAGGTCGGATTGGGAATGGGAGGGGGAGTTGAAGTGCTGAGCCACCGGGAGGTCATGTAGGTTAAGGCGGACTGAGCGGAGGTGTTCGGCGAAACGGTCGCCCAACCTACGCTTGGTCTCACCGATGTAAATTAGCTGACATCTAGAGCAGCGGATGCAGTAGATGAGGTTGGAGGAGATACAGGTGAACCTTTGTCGCACCTGGAACGACTGCTTGGGACCTTGAATGGAGTCGAGGGGGGAGGTGAAGGGACAGGTGTTGCATTTCTTGCGGTTGTTGCCTCACCCGCTGAGATTCTCCAACATTTTTGTCTACCTTCAATTTTTCCAGCATCTGCAGTTCTTTCTTAAATAGTTGACAGGATGGTGCTTGAGAATTGAAGGAAGAGTGAGCGTTTTTTTTAAGGAATAAAATATATAATCATTGTTCTGCATGGGTGTAATGTTCAAAGTTCAATGTGATGGGTAGAGGCTCAGTTTTGAAAAATATGCAATAAATCAAATTATTTTCTACTAGGAATTTACAAGAATCATTTAGCATTTCATTCTTGGTCTAGTGTTCTGATCTATAACAATGTGGATTTCCTGAGTGGAAATAAAAATAGATCCATTTATGGTAATATATGAACAAAATGAAGTCATTAAATTAAATGCCAACCTTGCAATCTGTGACAGGGAATAAAATATTTTTCAAAAGTGCCTCGTAATCTCCAATTATGATATGGATCCAATCGATTTGTAGTTTCCCCGTTGAATGGTAACTGTTCATTTCAAAGTTCTCATTCTTGCCAAGCCTGCAAATGAAGCACTTCTTTCAGAATTTCCTTAAAGAATCTGATGAGTGTTGAGATGTGTTGTTAAATTGATAAGGACGCAACCATCAGTCCTTATTAACAATGAAACTATAATAATGTAGAACCAGGGCTAATTGACTTATACCAGGTAAATTGTGGAACAGCCCATAGGAACTTTATGACAGCATCTCAGGCCAAAAGTCCAAATTATATTGTAAGTATGCCATCAATAATGAACATACTCCATAAGTAGGAAACATTACCAGCCCTAGAGAGTATGGATACTTAGAGACAAATCAAATGTCATTTTCCACTGTGTTTCCACTTTATTCTGAAACCAAGCTTTCAAAACCTTAGACTGCTCATCTAGACCAGCAACGCAATTTTCATTTTGATACCTTCCAATGTCATTTCAGACCACAAGGCCTTCCTCAGAATTGGGGGGAGAGTGGAATGATTATGCCTTTCAGAGCTGGAGTGAGAATGCAGAATGGAAAGAAGACCATACCAGAAGGTTAATGGGCCTGTCCCACTTAGGCGATTTTTCAGAAGACTGCCGGCGACTGTCAAGTTGACGGCAGTCGCCTGAAAAACCAGCAACTGGAACGGCGAAAGGGAAAAGAGAGATATAAACGGTGAGATAGAGAGACATAGAACAAATGAATGAAAGATATGCAAAAAAGTAACGATGACAAAGGAAACAGGCCATTGTGAGCTGTGGGCTGGGTGAAGACAATAAGACTCAACAAGACGACTTTGAAGCTAGAACAACAACGTGGGTGGGGAAGGAATGGAGAGAGAGAGGGGATGCAAGGGTTACTTGAAGTTAGAGAAATCATATTCATACCGCTGGGTTGCAAGCTTGAAGGGCCGAATGGCCTACTCCTGCAGCTAATTTCTATGTTTCTATGTTTCTAAGCTGCCCAAGCAAAATATGAGGTGCTGTTCCTCCAATTTGCATTAGGCCTCACCCTGACAATGGAGGAGGCCCAGGACAGAAAGGTCAGTGTGGGAATGGGATGGAGAATTAAAGTGTTTGGCAACCGGGAGATTAGGTAGGTCCAGGCGGGCTGAGCAAAGGTGTTCAGCAAAACAATCGTCCAGTCTGCGTCCAGTCTCGCCGATGTATAAGAGTCCATATCTTGAACAACGGATACAGTAGATGAGGTTGAAGGAGGTGCAAGTGAACCTCTGCCTAACCTGAAAGGACTGTCAGGGTCACTGGACAGAGTCAAGAGAGGAGATATAGCGACAGGTGTTCCATCGCTTGTTGGGGAAGGTCCCTGGGGAGGGGGTGGTTTGGGTTGGAAGGGGTGAGTTAACCAGGGAGTTGTAGAGGGAACGCTCTCTGCTGAAGGCAGAAAGGGGTGGAGATGGGAAGGTGTAATTAGTGATGGGATCCCGTTGAAAGTGGCGAAAATGTTGGAAGATTATGTGTTGTATGCGACGGCTGATGGGGTGAAAGGTAAGGACAAAGGGGATTCTGTCTTTGTGGCACCTCTTGAGATCAATGGTTTCTTACAAAACATTCACCAGCGTCTCTTCTTCCTGAGGAGACTGAAGAAGGTCCATCTGTCTCCTCAGATCCTGGTGAACTTCTACCGCTGCACCATCGAGAGCATCCTTACCAACTGTATCACAGTACGGTATGGCAACTGTCTCCGACTGGAAAGCACTGCAGAGGGTGGTGAAAATTGCCCAACGCATCACCAGTTCCTCGCTCCCCTCCATTGAGTCTGTCCAAAGCAAGCGTTGTCTGCGGAGGGCGCTCAGCATCGCCAGCTTGATCACCAAACTCAGCGGACTTGGCATCTCCACCTCCCTCTGCAATTGGACACTGGATTTCCTCACCAACAGACCACAGTCTGTTAGGGTCAACAACCTCACCTCCTCCACTATAACACTGAACACCGGCATGCCACAGGGCTGTGTGCTCAGCCCTCTCCTCTACTCCCTCTTCACCCATGACTGCATCCCTAAGAATGGCTCCAACGCCATCATTAAATTTGCCGACGACACCACGGTGGTAGGACTGATCAGTGACAACGACGAGTCAGCCTATAGGGAGGAGGTCCGGCACCTGACAACCTGGTGTGCCAACAATAACCTCGTCCTCAACTCCAAGAAGACGAAGGAAATTATTGTTGACTTCAGGAAGATCAGAGGGGGCAGACATACCCCCATCCACATAAACGGGACTGAGGTGGAGCGCGTCTCCAACTACAAATTCCTCGGGGTACATATCTCGGAGGATCAGTCCTGGTCCCTAAACACCTCCAAGATGATCAAAAAGGCGCAGCAGCGCCTTTACTTCCTGAGGAGGCTCAAGAAAGCCCACCTGTCCCCCCAGATCCTGACCAACTTTTACCGCTGTACCATCGAAAGCATCCTGACCACCTGCTTCACGGTATGGTACAGCAGTTGCACCGTAGCAGACAGGAAGGCACTACAACAGGTGGTGGAAACCGCTCAGTACATCATCGGTGCCCCGCTCCCTGCCATGGATGCCCTCCACCGAAAACGGTGTCTGAGATGAGCCGGGAAGATCATCAAAGACCCCTCCCACCCCAACCATGGACTGTTTGCCCTCCTCCCATCAGGGAGGCAGTACAGGAGCCTCAGGTCTCGTACCAGTAGGATGAGGAACAGCTTCTACAACAACACTATCACACTGCTGAACTCGGAGTCCCGCCGATAGATTTCTCCAGTCTCTCCGTCCACATTGTTTGCTTACTCTGTATTTTTATTTCTATATTGCACTATTACTACGGACTGATGCTAAACTGCATTTCGTTGTACCCATACTTGTATCTGTGCAATGACATTAAAGTTGAATTGAATTGAATTGAATTGACTGCTCTCACCCCAACCATGGACTGTTTACCCTCCTACCATCCGGGAGGCGCTACAGGTCTCTCCGTTGCCGGACCAGCAGGTCCAGGAACATCTTCTTCCCTGCGGCTGTCACACTACTCAACAATGTACCTCGGTGACTGCCAATCACCCCCCCCCCCCCCCCAGACACTCCTCCCACAGGAAAAACACTATGTCTGTATATATGTAAATAGATTTATTTATTGAAATCATATTCTATGTCGCTCTTCCAGGGAGATGCTAACTGCATTTCGTTGTCTCTGTATTGTACACTGACAATGACAATTAAAGTTGAATCTGAATCTGAATCTGAATCTGAATTACACATTGCTCCTGAGGCAAATTGAAAAGTCACTGAAGGTCTTTGCACTGGTTTGGGTACATTTGGTAGGTGTTTCCTTCACATAATTCAACATGTTTGGCACCAGGTGCAGGATTTCCTGTTTCAAATTTTAATCTGATCTTATTCCTTTGTTACAGGCCACGTGGTAATTCGCATATCACTGTACCTTAATTGGTACACGTGACAATGAAGTACCTTTGAAACCTTGCAAACTCCATGCTTTTCAATGTCCTAAGTATTATGCACACTTGTTGAACAAAATTTTCCGATTTATATCAGACGCAGTCTTTCCCCTAGGCAATATATTTCTTCTTAAACCACTTGAATTGCTGTAAACATTGCTTGCAACAACCGGGCTTCTCTGACTTATCTTCCATTTGCTTCTGTTGACCATCCACCATTTTAATCTAACGTTGGAAAGCAGCGTCTTTCTTTCTTTGGAGTACAAGAGGCTGAGGGGTGACCTTGAATTGAATTGAGTTGAATAGAATTAAAAGATACAGCATTGTAATAGGTCTTTCGGCCATCAAATATCAACAAGATGAAAGAACTAGCTTATGACTTAAGAAAGCATGGTGGAGTACATGCCCCAATCAGCATTAATGGCACAAAGTAGAAAATGTAGAGAGCTTCAAGTTCCTTGGCATTTATATTACCAATTTACTGTTGTGCACCAACCACATTAATGTGACAGCCAAGAAGGCACAACAATGCCTCTACTTCCTGAGGAGACTGAGGGAATTTGGCAAGTCTCCAATGACTCTTACAAACTTCTACACATACACCATAGAGAGCATACTGTTGATTTGCATCATAGCTTGGTTTGGTAACAAGACAATGAGAAATTGAAGTGAGTTGTAGATGTAGCCCCGTCCATCACACAGACCAGACATCCCATTATTGACTCCATCCACACTTCATGCTGAATGCTTTTAATTGCAACCTCATTTATTTTTAGTTTTGTCCATCTTTTTGAACCTGTTTCCTTTGATCCTTTAACCAGGTTGGATAGGCTGGGACTTTTGTATTTCAAGTACAAGAGGCTGAGGGATGACCTTGAATTGATTGTAATTGAGTTGAAAGATGCAGCATGGAAAGAGGCCCTTCGGCCCATTAAATTTGTGGATACCCAGTTCTCCTCTGATAAGGTCAATGATCAGCTCCTTGGTTTTGCTGATGTTGAGAGCAAGGTTGTTCTGGCACCATTCATTCAGATCATCCATCCAGAATCTCCCATTTATACTCTGACTGATCATTACCCATAATTCCTCCAACAACAGTGGTGCCGAAGGCTAATTTAAAAATGTCGGTGGAACTAGGTCTGGGTGCATAGTCATGAGTATAGAGTGAATAGACCAGGGCACTGAGAACATATCCTTGAGGTTCTCGTGTGCTGATGATTATCGAGGAGGTAGTTTTGTTGGCAATTCATAGTGATTATGGTCTGTCGATGAGGAAATCGAGGATCCAGTCCATTGGGATGCAGAGAAACCCAGTTACCTGAGCTTCATAACAAGTTTGGAGGAAATGCTGGTGCTGAATGCCTAGCTGTAGTCAATGATAAACAGCTGGATGTCTGTGTTCCTATTGTTCATGTGGTCCAGTGCAGAGTGGAGAGCCACCAAGATTGCATCCCCTGTTGATTGTATTGTGGTGGTAGGTAATTTGTATTGGGTCTAAGTTCTTGCTAAGATTGGAGTCATAACCAACCACTCAAAGCACTACATCAACATGGACATTAGTGCCACCAGTTGGTGGTCATTGAGGCATGTCACCATACTCTTCTTGGGCACCAGTATTATTGATGCCGCTTTAAAGCATTTGGGATCTTTGAACCTTAATAATAGATTGAAGATGTACACAAGAAGTCCAGCCAGTTGGTCTGCACCGGTTTTGAGATGAACCATCAAGTCTGGACGCTTTCTGAGCATTCACCTTCAAGAAGGATCTTCTGACATCGGCTTTGGTGACTGGGATTACCATGCCATGGGGAACAATGGGGGCCCGAGAAGGCATATCAGTGTACTCCCTATGAAAGTGAGAGTAAAACGCATTGAGCTGACCCAGAATTGATGCCTTGCTGTCACTTGAGCTGCCATTTGGTTTCATCTTGCAGGAAATAATGGCGTGCAAGTCCTTGCCACAGCTGCACAATGTCCATCTCACACTCCAATTTACAGCTGAAGTGCCTCTTTGTCTGCAGTTTCTAGCATCTCCCTTATACCCTCCCTGAGACCCTGAAAATAGTCGTATAATTAAACTAACAATAAGGCTCTTTATTCATTAAACACTTACAGAGCCAGTAAATAAACTTAAAGAGGCTTTCTTTCTGATATCTTACTGGAATGTCCTGTTCATGCTGCCGGCAATGTGACACGTTAAATGATCTTAAAATCTGTTGATTTAAATACTTGAAGATGAATTTCACAGTTGCCAAAGTGGGATGTAAACTCTGTTCTCTGGATCCATTGTTCAGAATTCTGTTTCCAAACCTCTTATTGTCCACAGACTGATTTTACAAATGACACAGATGTCTTCAATGTATGAAACATCTTGCATACTTGTTCTGCATTAAAGATGCTAAATAAATTCAAGTTGTTATTATAAGGGGTGATTTGGTGTTTAAGGCAGAACTTGTTTTGTATCAGGAAAATAAAGGCTTTTATTTACACACAGGATCCCGGATCAGTCCTAGGGAGGGTTGAGGGATGGACTTTACTCTTTACTTCCAGTGGAAATTGGGTAAAAAGGCAATTAAAATGCTTCAGCCTACATGCCTATCCAGTGGCATTTTCCTGGCAGTTACATCCAAGCCAGCAATTCCTTGTGAAATCTCAGTGAAAGACCTCTGCAGAGCAACTCTCCCGCCTGCAGAACTCTTCCCCTGTTAGAACTCTGCCCCATCTTGAGGCACAGGTTAAACATCACTTGCCGAATCAAGAGTTTGGAACAATAAGAAAGCGCAGATTTTATACTCTGTACAACATGAAAGAATCCCTTGGGCTTTGAGCTCTCAGAGGTCACTGCTGGGCTTATCACAAATCCTCAGCACACTCTTACTGTCGCCAGCCCACATTGCCTTGATGGTTTTACAAAAGAAAGAATTAAAAATAAAGGTCTTGTGGTTTGAAATTAACATTTCACTATTATTAATTCACTTGGATGAAGAATTAAAGATTGTAAACCAGGTTGTCTCCAGCATTTTGGTTAAAGTTTGATTGAACGGATGAAGAAACACAATTTTATCACGTTTTGCTGCATTATGTTATAATTGAAGGCAAGTTAGTGCATATAAACCATAATATTGTGGATTTTACAAATGCTGTATGTCTGCTATTTGCTGATGTTACGTACAGGCTTCCAGGCTAATCCTGGAATTCATTTATGGACAATCTTTGGATAGCAAAGGAAGACAAAGCTTGGGAAGACAAACCTTTTCTCTGTACCTCAATACATGTGATAATAATGAACCTCAGTCTCAAACTAAACCTAACAATGCCATTCGCTCATGGTTCAGTTTACAGTTGAGACAAACTCTAAATTATTTTTTATGGATATTGACTATGTTCAAACAAATAAAGACATTCTATTTATAACAAGGCAGACTTTCCTGCATCTTTTAAGAATATATAATTTTGTATTTATCTTGGTCTTATTCTTTCAATATTCTGGGCATTGTACAGGTGATTTGCTGTCTGCCTTTCCTAAATTAGTTTGTGAAACGATACCTGGGAACCATAGAAGTAATGTTTCATTTACAGTACCATATTTTTTTAATAGTGCAAACTATTTCAGGAAGCTTCATAATAGGACTATTGATTTTAAAAATGACAGATCCACAGAAGGAGATTGCAAGAGTAAATGCTTGGTGAAGGGTCTAGGGTTTAGATGACATCTTAAAGAAAGAGACAGTAAGATGAAAGAGTTTCAGAGAGAGAATTTGGGTCAAGCAACTGAAAAAAAAATGATATTCCACAAGCCAAACTTGAGTGTGAAAATCCTGAAGATTTGCAGAACTGGAGGAGATAACTGCAGCAGTGGGTGAGGTTTGGAAGTACTTAAAAATAAGGAAATTAATTTTAAAATGAGCCATTGCTTAAATGGGTGCTAGAAGTATTGTTTCAATGTGATTTAAGATATGGGCAACAATCAGAATGATTGGAAAAATCTCTTCGTTCATTTTCACCTTTTTTGTGTCGAATTGCTGAAAGCCCCTTGTTACCTCCGAACTATCATCTTAATTTTCCAACTTACTTGCAAATCTTGCTGAGCTGCACTTTCAGACCCTTGCTTAAGGTTACTCTTCAAAAGGAAACATAAATGCCTACTTTTGCGCAAATGGAATGGATTTCATGATATGTAGGAAAGAACTGCAGGTGCTGGTTTAAATCGAAGGTAGACACCAAAAGCTGTAGCAGCTCTGCGGGACAGGCAGCATCTCTGGAGAGAAGGAATGGGTGATGTTTCGGGTCGGGACCCTTCTTCAGACTTACAGGATTACATGATACATTGATGATACGTTGTTGTGCTCCAACATTGGTAAGACCATACAAATATGAAAAAATTGGAGCAACAATTAACCACCTGTCCTTCAAGCCTGATCTGAGGTTTATCAAGATCGTGGGTGATCTTCCACCTCAATGGCATATTCCTGCACAATCCCAATATCCTTGCACTTCCATTATGTCCAGAAATCCATTGATCTCTGTTTCGATTGAACTCAATGATTAAACCTCCACAGACCTTCAGGGCAAAGACTTCCACAAAGAATCACTACCGTCTGAGTGAAGAAATATATCTTTATCTCTGTCCTAAGTTGCCTACCCATTCATCCCCTTTGCATTCCTAATCACCTGATGCATTAGCATGTTAGCTTATGCCCCTGTCCCACTTAGGAAACCTGTATAAGGGGATTTAAGTCCTTTTGGAACATCAACACTACCCAAACTCTCATCATTGAAAAAAAATCTCTGCTTTTCTGTTGCATGCACCAATAGTCACCTTTGTTCACCTGCAACACTGACACTTCCGATTTTACCTTCTCCCTCTCAAATTGCTGATTAAAACTTATCATATTATGGTCACTACCTCCTAATGGTTCCTTTACCTTGAGTTGCCTTATCAAATCCGGTTCATTACACAAGACTAAATCCAGAATTGCCTTCTCCCTGGTAGGCTCCAGTACAAGCTGCTCTAAGAATCCATCTCGGAGGCACTCTACAAACTCCCTTTCTTGGGGTCCAGTACCAACCTGATTTTCCAAGTCTACCTACATGTTAAAATCTCCCATAACCACCGTAGCATTACCTTTGTTACATGATAATTTTAACTCCTGATGCAACTTGCACCCTATCTCCAGGCTCCTGTTTGGGGGCCTGTAGATAACTCTCATTAGGGTATTCTCACCCTTACAATTTCTCAGTTCTATCCACAATGACTCTACATCTTCTGATTCTATGTCACCCCTCAATTAGTGGGAAGCTAATATATTTTGGGAAACTTTTGGGAAGTTGGGAAGGCAGGAGATTGGGAAGCTTTTAAAGAACAACAGAAGGTGACTAAAAAGGCAATACGGGGGGAAAAGATGAAATACAAAGGTAAGCTAGCTAATAATATAAAAGAGGACAGCAAGAGTTTCTTCAGTTATATAAAGAGTAAGAAAGAGGTAAGAGTGGAAGTTGGACCACTGGAAAATAATGCAGGAGAAGTGATAATGGGGAATAAAGAAATGGCAGAGGAGGTGAATAACTTTTTTGCATCAGTCTTCACAGTGGAAGACACCAGCAACGTGCCTAAAATTCAAGAGAGTCACGGGTGGAAGTTAGTGGAGTGGCCATTACTAGGGAGAAGGTTCTTGGGAAGCTGAAAGGGCTGAGGGTGGATAAGTCACGTGGACCGGATGGACTGCAACCTAGGGTTCTGAAAGAGGTGACTTTAGAGATTGCGGAGGCATTGAGGTGATATTTCAGGAACCACTAGAGTCAGGAGTGGATCCAGATGATTGGAAAATTGCCAATATTACCCCACTGCACAAGAAGGGAGCAAAGCTGAATAGTGGGAACTATGTGGGAAGCTAGATGCAGGAAGATTGTTCCCGATGTTGGGGAAGTCCAGAACAAGGTGTCACAGTTTAAGGATGAGGGGGAAATCTTTTAGGACCGAGATGGGAAAAATATTTTTCACACAGAGAGTGGTGAATCTCTGGAATTCTCTGCCACAGAAGGTAGTTGAGGCCAGTTCATTGGCTATATTTAAGAGGGAGTTAGATGTGGCCCTTGTGGCTAAAGGTATCAGGGGGTATGGAGAGAAGGCAGGTACAGGATACTGAGTTGGATGATCAGCCATGATCATATTTAATGGCGGTGCAGGCTCGAAGGGCCGAATGGCCTACTCCTGCACCTATTTTCTACGTTTCTATGTTTCTATGTTTCTATGTTTCTATAAGCCGGTTAGACTGACTTCGGATGTTGGTAAGATTTTAGAGTCCATTGTAAAGGATGAGGTTATGGAGTACTTAGTTCACTATACAAGTCAGCCAAAGTCAGCATGGCTTTGTGAAGGGGAGGTCTTGCCTGACAAATTTGCTGGAATTCTTTGAAGATGGAAACAGCAGGACAGACAAAGGAAAGTCAGTAGATGTTGTTTACCCAGATTTTCAGAAAGCCTTTGATAAGGTGCCACACGGGGGTCTGCCAAGGAAGATGAGAGCCAATGGTATCAAAGGGCAGATACTAGTGTGGATATCACGTTGGCTGGATGGCAGAAGGCAAAGAGTGGCAATAAAGGGGCATTTTCTGGTTGGCTGCCAGTGACTAGTGGAGTTCCGCAGGGCTTGGTGCTGGGGTCGCTACTCTTCATGTTGTATATAAATGATTTGGATGAGGGGGATTGAAGGCTTTGTGGCCAAGCTTGCGGATGATACGAAAATAGGTGGAGGGGCAGGTAGTGTAGAGAAAGCAGGGATTCTGCAGAAGGACTTGGATAGGTTTAGAGAGTGGGCAGAGAAGTGGCAGATGGAATATAGTGCAGCAAAGTGTGGAGTCATGCATTCTGGTAGTAGGAATAAAGGCGTAGATTATTTTCTAAATGGGGAGAGAATCCAGAAATAGGAGGCGCAAAGGGACTTGGGAGTGCTGGCGCAGGATTCCCAAAACGTTAATCTGAAAGTCGAATCGGTAGTAAAGAAAGCAAACTCAATGCCAGCATTTATTTCAAAAGGGCTGGTATACAATAACAGGGATGTAATGCTGAACCTCTGTAAGGCACTGATCAGGCGGCATTTGGAATATTGTGAGCAATATTGGGCACCATATCTGAGGAAAAATATGCTGGCTCTGGAGAGGGTCCAGAGGAGGTTTACAAGAATGATCCCAGGAATGAGTGTAACATATGACGAGCGTTTGTCGACACTGGGCCTGTACTCACTGGAGTTTAGAAGAAAGAGAGGGGACCTCGTTGAAACACAGAATAGTGAAAGGCTTGGATAGAGTGGATGTGGAGAGGATGTTTCCACTAGTGGGAGAGTCTAGGACTAGAGGTTATAGCCTCAGAATTAAAGGACGTTCTTTTAGGAAGGAGGTGAGGAGGAATTTCTTTAGTCAGAGGGTGATGAATCTGTGGAATTCTTTGCCACAGAAGACTGCGGAGGCCAAGTCAGCGGATATATTTTAGGCAGAGATAGATAGATTCTTGATTAGTACAGGTGTCAGAGGTTATGGGGAGAAGGCAGGAGAATGGGGTTAGGAGGGATAGATAGATCAGCCATGAGTGAATGGCAGAGTAGACTTCATGGGCCGAATGGCCTAATTCTGCTCCTATTCCTTATGATCATATGATCTTAAACACCACCCACCGAGGAGCATTCCAAGCACTAACCACCCTCTTTATAAAAAAAGCTTGGACTCTTTACCCTTTCCTGATCTACACTAACATTTTTATGCTAGTCTGTCAAATTTTCATAGAATCGTAGAATTAAACATCACAGAAACATCAAAGAAATCTTGTACATGCCGACCATGAGACCTGTCCATACTAATACCATCGTGATGAAATAAAAGAGAGGGTAGATTAGAGAAATACAGTTAATCTGTGATATATATATGTGATACGCATGTGTGTGTGTGTGTGTGTGTGTGTGTGTGTGTGTGTGTGTGTGTGTGTGTGTGTGTGTGTGCGTGCGCGTGTGCTTGTGTATACGTATATATATATATATATATACATATATATATATATATATGTATATATTTATATATATATATACACGCACTTCCAACGATAATTGGTTAATTGCCACTTGATCAACTTGTGATCAAGAATTAAGGCATTGGAATAAAATGGTCTGTAACAGTATGCATAGGTTATTGGCTAAGTAATACTCAGTAGAAGTGAAAGATAGTCACACTATTATTAGTCCTGGAATACAATACTGCGCATCATACATTAAAACAGAATACTGTCGTGGATGTGAGGCTGCCAGTGCTACTTGTAAGAATGAAAATGACAGCTGCTTTTCTTAAAATGAATAGGACAAATCTGCTGAAACTACAAGATTTGCAGCCAGAGCGAGTCATGAGGAAGATAGTCATAGACACTTCAAAGAGAAATAGATAGGCTGGTGAAGTAGGTGGTTAAGTGGCAACTAAGGGACTTGAGGGCTGAATGACCTCATTCTCCGCTGTGATCATCCGGAGGCTTTGTGGTCCTCAGATTCGGATTCAGATTCAGATTCAATTTTAATTGTCATTGTCAGTGTACAGTACAGAGACAACAAAATGCATTTAGCATCTCCCTAGAAGAGCGACATAGCAAATGATTTGAATAAATAATAATAAGTGTCCGGGGGGGGGTGATTGGCAGTCACCGAGGTACGTTGTTGAGTAGAGTGACAGCCGCCGGGAAGAAGCTGTTCCTGGACCTGCTGGTTCGGCAACGGAGAGACCTGTAGCGCCTCCCGGATGGTAGGAGGGTAAACAGTCCGTGGTTGGGGTGAGAGCAGTCCTTGGCGATGCTGAGCGCCCTCCGCAGACAACGCTTGCTTTGGACAGACTCAACGGAGGGGAGCGTGGAACCGGTGATGCGTTGGGCAATTTTCACCACCCTCTGCAATGCCTTCCGGTCGGAGACAGAGCAGTTGCCATACCATACTGTGATGCAGTTGGTAAGGATGCTCTCGATGGTGCAGCGGTAGAAGTTCACCAGGATCTGAGGAGACAGATGGACCTTCTTCAGTCTCCTCAGGAAGAAGAGACGCTGGTGAGCCTTCTTGATCGGAGTTGAGGTATTGTGGGTCCAAGAGAGGTCATCGGAGATGTTGACTCCCAGGAACCTGAAGCTAGAAACACGTTCCACCTGAAGCTAGAAACCACGTTCCCGTTAATGTGGATGGGGGTGTGCGTGCCGCCCCTGGACTTCCTGAAGTCTACAATGAGCTCCTTGGTCTTCTTGGAGTTAAGGGCCAGGTTGTTGTCAGCGCACCATGCTGCTAAGTGCTGGACCTCCTCCCTGTAGGCCGACTCATCGTTGTTGCTGATGAGGCCAATCACCGTTGTATCATCTGCATACTTGATGATGGTGTTAGTACCATGTACAGGTGTGCAGTCATAGGTGAAGAGGGAGTAGAGGAGGGGGCTCAGCACACAGCCCTGTGGAACGCCGGTGTTCAGGGTGAGGGTTGAAGAGGTGTGCTTGTCTAACCTAACAGACTGGGGTCTGTTGGTTAGAAAGTCCAGTATCCAGTTGCAGAGGGAGGGGTCGATGCCCAGGTTACCGAGTTTGGTGATCAGTTTTGATGGTACAATGGTGTTGAATGCTGAGCTGTAATCGATGAACAGCATTCTTACGTAAGTGTCTCTGTTGTCGAGGTGGGAGAGGGCGGAGTGAAGTGCCGTTGAGATGGCATCCTCCATACTCCTGTTCTTGCGGTAGGCAAACTGATAGGGATCCAGTGTGGGGGGTAGGCAGCTTTTGAGGTGTGCCAGGACCAGCCTCTCGAAGCACTTGGTGATGATGGGTGTAAGTGCAACTGGGCGGAAGTCGTTGAGGCTTGCCGCAGTGGAGTGTTTTGGCACTGGCACGATGGAGGTGGTTTTAAGGCACGTGGGGATAACTGCTTGGGCAAGTGACAGGTTGAAGATGTCAGTCCAGACGTCTGTCAGCTGCGCAGCACAGGCCCTGAGCACGCGCCCGGTGATGCCGTCAGGGCCAGCAGCCTTACGTGCATTAGTCCTACTCAGTGCCACAAATACGGCGTAGGGGGTGATTGTGAGGGGTTGGTGATCAGCAGGTAGCACAGCCTTGATGGCTGTCTCTAGATTGTCCCTGTCGAAGCGGCCATAGAAGTGATTAAGCTCCTCAAGGAAGGAGGCGTCGCTGGATGTGGGGGTGGTGTTGGTGGGTCTATAGTCCGTGATAGCCTGGATGCCTTGCCACATGCGTCGGGGGTCAGAGTTGTTGTTGAAGTGCTCCTCAATCCTGAGCTTATGGCAGTGCTTGGCCTTCTTGATGCCCCTCTTCAGGTTAGCCCTGGATGAACTGTAGGCTCGAGCATCGCCTGACCTGAAAGCGGTGTCCCGTGCTTTCAGCAGTAGCCTGACCTCGCTGTTCATCCATGGCTTCTGATTCGGGAATATGGTCACCTGTTTGACGGAGGTGACACTATTGATGGTGGAGTTTATAAAGTCCAGAATAGAGGATGTGTAGGAATCAATGTCCGTGTGGGAGTCAAGGGTGGCCTGGGCTGCAAACGCCTTCCAGTCAGTGTTTCCAAAACACTGCTGAAGCGTGAAGTCCGCTTCCTCTGACCAGACTTTAACTGTCCTCACAGTTGGTTTAACCCGTCTGATGAGTGGGGAGTACTTCGGGAGCAGGAACAATGAGACGTGATCAGACTGACCAAGGTGGGGGAGGGGGATGGCTTTGTAAGCTTCAGCCATGTTGGTGTAGACTTTGTCCAGTGTCTTGTCTACTCTAGTGGGGAAGGAGACATGTTGGTGGAATTTGGGGAGTACAGTCTTCAGGTTAGAGTGATTGAAGTCACCCGCAACAATGAAGGCTGCCTCGGGGTTGTGAGTCTGTTGATTGCTAATGGCAGTATGCAGCTCTTTCATTGCAAGCTTGGCATTAGCATCAGGAGGGATTTAGGCTGCAGTCACAACAGTGGAGGTGAACTCTCTGGGCAGATAGAACGGTCTGCATCTAACCAAGAGGAACGCAAGGTTAGCTGAGCAGCGACTCTCGATGTTGGTGGATGCAATGCTTCCAGCTATGGGATGCACGTAGTCAATTAACACATAATGAATTCAGGCCACAAGCTACCTATTTTGTGTGCTCTCTGAACTCCCACCTAAATTTAAATAGATTCACATTGGGCCCTTCAGCCCAACTTAACCATAGCAGCCAAGCTCCCCTATCCAATATAGACCCATTTGCCCGTGTTTGCTCCATATTACCCTAACCTTTCCTATCCACGCACTTGTCCAATTGACTTTTAAATACTGTTTTTGTACCTGCCCCAACTACCACCTCTGTCGGCTCATTCCGTACACCCACCCACTTTTCCTTTGTGCGGAAAAAGTTGCCCTTCAGGTTGCTATTAAATCTTTCCCCACTCACCCCAGGCCGGGTGAAGCGGCCGATCTCGGCCTCATCGGGACTTCCCGCAGCCGATCGGCAGGTCAAATTTGCCTCCTGCGACCGGGGCTCTGGAACTCCGGCCCAACTGGAGCCAGCAGATCTGTACTGAGGCCAACTTTGCCTGCCGGTATCTTGACCCCGCAGTGACCTGGACAGACTGTTCCAGGACCATGGCTGTGACCTCTGTTGGTCTGGCAAAACGGATAATCCATCAAGGCTGTGGAACCAAGGGTGCTGGACAAATTGGTGGTGGACCCGCACATGGTTGTGCCCTGACATTGATACTGTAGCTGTCTTTTGTTGATGTCTTGAATAAAGGAAATGTTAGTCAAACTCTGCTTCGCCATGAGTGGGGGGGGAAAGAACAATGAAGGACCTGGCGTGGGGGGAGAGGTGAGATGGGGAGGAGAGAAGAACAATGAAGGACCTGGAGCAGGGAACGGGGAGGAGAGAACAAAGGAGGGAACTTTGTCAGCACCGTTTATGTGGCCACTCTTTGTATACCTTGGGTATGCAAGCAAAGACTTTCACTGTGCCTTGTCACATGTGACAATAAAGTATTCCATTCCTTCATCTGCATGCATCGTTACTGCAGCAGTTTTAAAGCACCCTACGGATATAATCCTGTCATTTGTATAATAAACACCCCTCTCTAAAATGCCATACTTCCTGGTTAATAACATTTAATAGATAGAAGATAGGAGCATTAGAAGAGATTGATTTACCATCACCACCTGATAGGTTACAATGCACCATTAAATCTTTACAAGATAGTTTAATAAACATCAGAACGATAATTTTACTGTTATTGAGCAGATTCATGAATATGTCAGCGTCAACTATAACTGCACTAATCAAATCTAAGTCCAGTAAGGGAGGAAAGAATCGGGGCGAACTGCTGATGGGGAATTAGCACAAACCAGACTACACATAAGACAAGGCTCAGTGGTTAATTCCCAGATTAATAACTTAAATTCAGTTAATAATACAGAATTTTGAAAAAGAAGCTGATCATGTGATAGGAGCAGAATTAGGCTGTTCGGCCCAAGTCTACTCCGCCATTCAATCATGGTTGGTCTATCTCTCCCCCACAACCCCATTCTCCTGCCCTCGCCCATAGCCCTCGATGCCCATACTAATCAATCATTCCATCATAACATGGAATATAACGAGTAATCAGTCTCTTGTGCAGGCTGTGGCCTTCAATATGATCATCGCTGACCTTTTATCTCAGCAATAGCCTCATATTCCTTGTTTCCCTTAATCTCTAAAGATCTCTGCATATCTCTCGAATATATTCAGTGACTGAGTTAAGAATTCCAAATATTTATTACTCCGAATGAAAAGGTTTCTTCTCATTTCTGCCCTGAATGAGATTGCCCAGAGAGCTTTTTAGGATAGACAAAGGAGTCAGTGGATGTTGTTTACCTGGATGTTCAGAAGGCCTTTGATAAGGTGACACACGTGAGGCTGCTAAAGAAGATGAGAGCCCATGTTATTACAGGGAAGATACTAGCATGGATAGCAGGTTGGCTGGATGGCAGACGGCAAAGGAAGGGAACAAAGTGGGGGGGTTCTGGTTTGCTTCCAGTGACTAGCGGTGTTCCGCAGGGTTTGGTGCTGGGGTCGCTGCTCTTTACTTGTACATCAATTCAGATTCAGATTCAATCTTTATTGTCATTGTGCAGTGTACAGTACAGAGACAACGAAATGCAGTTAGCATCTCGCCCAGAAGAGCGAACATAGAATAATGGAACAGCAAAATATATGTACATACATTAGCAATAGTGCAATTTTTCTGGGGGAAGGAGTGTCCGGAGGGGGGTGACTGGCAATCACCAAGGTACAGAGTTAAGTTGTGTAACAGCCGCAGGGAAGAAGCTGTTCCTGAACCTGCTGGTCCCGCAACGGAGAGACCTGTAGCGCCTCCCGGATGGGAGGAGGGTAAACAGTCTGTGGCTGGGGTGAGAGCAGTCCTTGACGATGCTGCGTGCCCTTCGCAGACATCGCTTGCTCTGGACAGACTCAATGGAGGGGAGTGAGTAACCGGTGATGCGTTGGGCAGTTTTCACCACCCTCTGCAGTGCTTTCCGGTCGGAGACAGAGCAGTTGCCATACCATACTGTGATGCAGATTTGGATGAGGGGATTGAAGGTTTCATGGGCAGGTTTGGGGGTGATACAAAGATAGGTGTTGGGGCGGGTGTCGAGGATGTAGGGTGTCTGCAGAAGGACTTGGACAAGTTAGGAATGTGAGCAAAGAAGTGGCAGATGGAATACAAGGTAGCAAACTGTGTGGTCATGCGCTTGGTTAGTAGGAATAAAGGCATAGACTATTTCTAAATGGAGAGGATTCAGAAATCAGAGGTACTAAGGGACTTGGGAGTGTTGGTGCAAGATTCCCAAAAGGTTAATTTGCAAGTTGAATCGGTAGTAAGGAAGGCAAATGCAATGTTAGCATTTATTTCGAGAGGACTAGAATATAAAACCAAGGATGTAATGCTAAGGCTTTATAACACAATGGCCAGAACACATTTGGAGTATTGTGAACAGTTTTGGCTCCCATTTCTGCAGAGGGACGGGTTGGTGTTGGAGAGGGTCCAGAGGAAGTTTACGAGAATGTTCCCGGGATGATTGGGTTAACGTATGATGATCTTTTGATGGCACTGGGCCTGCACTGGAGTTTAGAAGGATGAGGAGAAACCTCATTGAAATTTACCAAATAATGAAAGGCCTGGGTACAATGGATGTGGAGAGGATGTTTCCTCTCTAGAAATCGAGGACCAATGAACACAGCCATAAAATAAAAGGATGTTCCT
Source organism: Amblyraja radiata (assembly GCF_010909765.2). NCBI lineage: Eukaryota > Metazoa > Chordata > Chondrichthyes > Rajiformes > Rajidae > Amblyraja > Amblyraja radiata. The sequence continues at coordinate 153,703,048 of NC_045956.1, forward strand.
TTAGAAAGGCGATGAGGAGGAATTTTTTTAGTTTCAGGGAGGGTGAATCTGAGGAATTCATTGCCACAGACAGCTGTGGAGGCCAAGTCATTGGGTTTTATTTGTGTCAAAGGTTGTGGGGAGAAGGCTGGAGAATTGGGCAGAGAGGGAAATATTGGTCAAGAGATTGAATGGCGGAGTAGACTTGATGGGCTGAATGATCTAACTTTGCTCCTATGATATGGATTTAGGAATGCCCAGTCTCTTATTCTGAGACCGTGATCCTAGTTTTAGACGCTCCAGCCAGAGAAAGCAAACACTGTAAGAATTTTGCACGTTTCAGCACCATCACCTTCATCTTCTAAGTTCAAGGGAGTTCATACCTAGCCTGCTTCATCTCTCCTCATATGACAAACCTGCTATTCCCCAGGAGTCAACCTGGCGAATTTAGTATTAGTAATGATGGGCAGGTAGATGGTCCTTACATTTTATTCATCAATGTTTAAGGGTTGTAGTTAAAGCGGAATTTGTTACTGGCATTTTAGGGACTATTGGATAGGGATATGGAGGGAATAGGGGAATACGGGTTACGTGTAGGTTGATAAGTGAGGTTTTGGTATCATGTTTGGCACAGACATTGTGGAATGATGTTCTTGTGCTTTACTGATCCATGTCCTTCAGATTGTCCTTCAAGGTACAGAATCTGCCATCTTTACCTGTCTGGCTCATTTGTGACTCCAGACCCACATCCAATTTGGATGACTTTTAAAGTTCTGTGAAAAGGCCTAGCAAGGCACACTGTTTGTGAGCTGTTAGGGATGGGCAATAAATGTTGGGTTTGATAATAAAGCCTAGATCACAAAAAATAATTAATTTTAAAATCTTGGGAAATCAAGTTAATGGAGAGAGAATACATTCCTTATCTGGTCATATCAATCTATTCACATTATTGGAACGATTGGACCACTGTCCTCCTACAGTCATTCCAGACATCTAATTTATTCCTTATCTACACGGCCGACTGGATTGAAGATATGTATCAGTGTGGAACAATTATTTGCCTTCTCACATGAAACAAGTGGCAAAAATGTTAGTCCAACATTAAAATCATTCAAGGACTAAAAAGATTAAACTTTATTTCCGCAATATGAGGAAGAAAATAAATAAACAAAATAACATCACTGGCCAAATGATCCTCGAAATTTATAGCAGTTGACAGGAATTGGTTCTAATTTCCTCGATCACATATAATTCGCAAGCCTGCTCCCGGGAGGAAACTGACTTCAAAGATATTAATGAAAAAAGTTCATGGCCTTCTCAGTCTTGGCGTCTCACCTCTGTCCAACCCAAGCACATTTACATCTCCCCCTTCCTCCAATCGCCATTACCTACTTACCTACACGTAGCCTCCACTTTGTCTCTTCAGAACCAGGGCAGAACTTACACTGTAAATGACAGGGCCCTCGGGAATGGTGTAGAGGAGAGATATCTAGGACTGCAGATACATAGCTCCCACAAAATGACGACATAGGCGGAAAGGATGGTGAAGAAGATGTTTGCCACACTTGTTTTATTAGTCGAGATTGAGTACAGGAGGTGGGCATGTCATGTTGCAACTGCACAAGTCGGTGGTGTGAGCACACTTGGAGTACTGAGTACTGGACTACAATTCTAGACATCCTGCTATAGGAAAGAATCCAATTCAATTGGATAGGGCCCAAAAAAGATTCACGAGAATATTACAGGAAGTGGAGGGCTTGAGTTAAAAAGCGAAAATGGATCAGCTGGGGCTTTTTCTCCTGGAGCATAGGAGCTGTGGGGTGACCATATAAAGGTACATAAAATCAGTGAAAGGTATAGATAGCGTGGCTAGTCACAGCCTTTTTCCCAGGGTGGGTGTGCCTAAAACTGGAGGACATAGATTTAAGATAGGAACCTGAAGGGAAACTTTTCACGCAGAGGATGGTGGGTATATGCTTAGTTTAGTTTAGTTTATTATTGCCACATGTACCGAGGTATAGTGGAAAACTTTTGTTTGCATGCTATCCACTCAAAGGAAAGACTGAACATGATTATAATCAAGCAGTCCACAGTGCACAGATAAAGGATAAAGAATACAACATTCAGTGTACGATGAAATCCGATAATGTCTGATTCAAAGGTCTCCAATATGGAATGTGCTGCCTGAGGAAGTTGTAGAGGCAGTACAATTACATGTTTAAAGGATCGGTTAGAAATATGGATAGGAAAGGTTTAGCGGTGTACAGGCCCCGATAGCAAACTGAGAACTCATAAAACTGGAGTGGAAGCAAGCCATCCTCAATCATGAGGAGCTGTGGAAGAAGGAGGAAAAAGCTTAGATATTGCTGTGAGTAATGTAAATAATTCTGCGACCACATTTTAGGAAATGTATATAAGCTTTGGAGGAAAAACGGTATAGCTTTCCCAGAATGACACCTACTCTCCAAAAGTTAAATTACACTTTGACTCCTGATGTCGAAAAATAATGGTGTATTCCCTGGAATTTAGAGGATTAAGGAATAATTTAATTAAAGCTTCTGAGATCATTAGGGAGAATCAAATGGATACACAGAGAAAAGTATTTCCGCTGGTAGGAGAATCGAGACTTAGGGATATGGACATAATTAGATTAAGGGCTTGCAGAAATTAGGTTACAAAATGGGTGACAGAATTTGGAATTTTTCATTGCTACAAGCTCTAGTTAAAATTTGGGAGCTTTTTTGCAGACTTGCAAATGAACGTAATTAATACAAACAAGTAATGTTGATTAATGGAGACACGAGAGACTGCGGATGCTGGAATCAAACTGTTGTATAAACCCAGCGCATCAGGCAGCAACTCCCTCTGCAGATATTGTCTTTTGTTTTTTTGTGAATGCTGATTAATTCTCTTTGTAATTGTTTTTGGGCAGGGTTATGGGCCTGTCTCACTTAGGAGATTTTTCAGCGGACTGCCGGCGACTGTCAATTTGCTGGCAGTCGCCTGAAAAACCGGGAACTGGAACGGCGACTGTCTGAGTGGAACACACACACACGCACAAACACATCGCAAAGGTGGGGGCCAGGGCAAGCGGGGGGAGCGCTGTCTGAAATTCACACGGTGCAAAGCCAAGGTGATACCGCGATGAACAGGAAGGTTGGCGCTGTAATTAAGATGGCTAGCACAGTGTACGGTAAGTCCTTTAAAAGAGGGGGGGGAGGAAGGGGGGCAAAGGAATGGATACAATGTGGAGACAACTTTTAAGAAGCCAGACAACTTTTAATAAGCCAGAGATACACAGCTGTGAAGCTCGGCGGAATTTAACATTACCAGTCGGTTATCCTTGGTTCTGAAAACTCGTGCTTACTTTTTTTTCCCCAATGAGCCAATGAAAATGGCCGGTCAACAAAGGCGATTAATTAAAACTACCTACGACTACCTCGACTACCCATAACTACATGGCGACCCCACTACAACTGCACCTACGACTACAGGATTATTGATTATCTCCATGGCGACCATGTGTCTTCAACGTGTTGCAAAATTCTCGGCGACCATACTGAGGCCGCGACTAGTTCCCAGAATGAGGGAACTCCTCGCGACAATGAAGGAAACTCACCAGAGACCACCAGCGAACATGTGGCGAGCGCAGAGTCTCCTGCACTCGCCTAAAAAGTCGTCTAAATGGACAGGCCCAATAGGGTCTAGCGTAATGTTTTAAAACAAAAACAAAAGTAAGTGCAATCTTGAGATGGTGTTTAACACAATTTTCATTTAAAACTCTGTGAGCTTCTGCACCTGTTACATTGATTGTAGGTAAATTGCCACAAGAAAGCCACACCATTAACTAAAAGCTTAAGGCCTGAATGGAGCCTAAAAGTCCTTCCAAAGATAGCTAGGGGATTGAGAGAAGTGGCTTAATTTGAAACTTGCAGATTGAAGACTTTAATTTTGTAATTGGAATGACAGAATTAAGCTAGGCTTCCCTTGAACTGCTTTTTTCCCCACCCACCCAGTATAACAGATTCTGAGGACAAGATAGTAACAGCTATCATTTCCTTTCACTGGTTCCTAGCAACTTTATGCAACCGTTACTGTGACTCTTCCCATTAGATTTGTATATAACTTGACCTTTATAAGAATACATTCCAAACATATCACCATAGGAGGTACACCACAGACTCAATGTTTGATATATAAATAAGGGACCCACAATTTAACATGGGTATGGGTATATACAATAGCTTGGGTGTGTAAATATAGCAAAGTTTGCTCTCTATAAATTCAGGATTAAGCATGCCTTAGATATCTGGTTATGTCTGTGGCATCTTAACATGAAATGTAATGCTATTGTACATTATTTGATTTAGTAGTGCTCACTTAAATAGAGACAATAGATTGTTCTTGCAAATTAAACTAAACTATAACAATTTCTGTAAGAATTAATTAAAGAGAATCCTGCAAAACAAACTCAACTGATTAGCAGAATCAAATGAGAAAAGAAGAACAATCAATGAATTGTAGATGCTGGTTAATATACGAAAGGACACAAAGTGCTGGGGTAACTCAGCGGGTCAGGCAACATTCCTGGAGAACACAGGTAGGTGATGTTTCGGGTTGAGACTCTTCTTCAGTCCCATTTTGAAGACCCAGTCTGAAGAAGGATCTCGACCCAAAACCTTACCAATCCATGTCCCCCAGGTATGCCGCTGGTTTACTCCAGCACTTTGTGTGCTTTTGAGAAAAATAAAAGGATGTGTTGAGGTGCTGCATATTTGCCTGGAGTGGGATAAGCCCATCACATCCATATTGATGAAGAGAGATGTATTTTGAGCTTGTGCCTCATTTTTCTCAGCCATGATTGGCAAGATGCCTCACTACAATGATCCCTAGAGATGGTGAATTGTAATACATTGACAATTTTAATTGGAGGATACAAGCAAGAGACTGAAAGTAGAAAGTAATTCAACCTTTTATTTTCACAAATAAGATTGACTTGCTGGCTGCAGATCTCCACCTACAACTGTTTAATCATGAATTCCTTGCTATATTTCTATAATGCTGTAGCAGTTCCATCTCCATCCGTCATAACTAGAGCTGAAAATGGCTTGGTGGAGGTAACACTAGGTCTTCAATGCCTGGATAAGAGAACTGCAGCTTTCCCAATTCTGTTCAACACTGAGACAATAATATGCACCAGACTAGTTGGCGAGGAGCAGACTATTCTGCTGTATAACCTTTGTATTCTTTTGACCATGCAAATGTCATCAAAACTTTTAAACCAAATTGTATCTAAATTTTCCTCCAATCCTACAATTAATTAATGCTGTCAAAAGGCTGTTTTTATTTTTGTGAATAGCAATATACTCGTAGTAGTTTATTGTTCCATGAACCCATCAATAGGCATCTCAAATGCACTTATGTGCCAATAACACATTATTTGCTTGCGATACGAAAACAAATTCTCCAAGATGGAAGCTTCAAGCAATCCACATTACAGATGTAACATGTACAATTTCAATTAAATCATAAGATTTGGCTAGATAGGTAAGAAGTTATAACATTAGACTTAAAGTATTGCTTACAAGATCAATAGACATGGGGATTAAGAGACGAAAAGGACAAAAATAGGCAGAATGTAAAATTCCAGGCATCATTATTTTCCATACCCTTTTTTCCAAAAAAACATTTACTATGTAATCATTTCCATATTATTTTGCTAAATTATATTTTTATTAATAGTATTTCACACCTTATTATGTGTTTTATTGTTCCACTGGGTGGGAAATTGCTGCTGAAGTTCTAGTTTATTTTCTTGATGACAGATACTGAAATTGAAAATTATGATTGAGTCAATTGTGTGCGGCATTGAATGCAACTATCTACAGAACACGGGACTAATGAAAGTGTCATCTATTTACTGGCGAATGGGAAATATTGTAGATCAGTCAGCAAGATAGAGTTCTAGAAAATAGCAAATTTAAAATTATATGGTTATCGATTCATTTTAGAAAATCCGAAGGGTTTATATTTTAGGTTCTTGAAAATGAGCCCGTTGAAAATCTGCTTCCCGTAGCAGTTGCTGGATTTTTGACATTCTTTTGTTGTACAGTTGACCTCCAGTGTCCGAATGTATTGACTATTTCTCCTTCCCTACCATGATAAAACCTTGAAGTGTCATGCTTTAAGAATGAGTCTCCTTTCCCCCCTCTGTCTTTGTTGCCTGGATTAGGCTGGCCTTGTCAAAATGCATTTCTAGTTAGAACCTACAAATATTTCCCTCCTGGCTCTGCAGTATTGATTTTCTACGCCAGCCATGTCTGTGAACTGGAGGGGTGAAAGATGAAAGTTCAATGCAGATGGGCTGGCTTTCTTTTTTTCGTATCAGGACAGAACTCCTTCCAACTCCAATTATTACAAGTGATCAGTAACAAGAGGGTAAAAAAAAAATCCATTTACTGACTATCTTATTCTAGCAAATAAATGACGTTTAATTGTGGGCTAACACACAGGTCAAATCATGTGATGAACTAAAATATGAATTTATATTGTACTAAGTGATCAATTTTGCAGTTCTAGGGAGTCATCACCAGCATTTAATTCTCAACCAGCAAAAATAGAGTGCTTGTTTTATAAAAAGATTTCCATAGATTTATTCAATGCTTTCTTTCTCAAATGAAATTACTATGATTTAATATTGGCTCACACAGCTCTTCAATAAGATCATAAAACCAGTTTGTTCAGTTATCGCAATAACAAAACAAATTTTTTTTTCAATAAATTCTCTTTTGCATTTCAGTGAATGGAAGTGTCTTATTTCTAACACACATAACAACATTCTCAAAGGATGTGCAGAGTTTAGGAAGTGAGATGAATGCTGGAAGTATTTTATTGAAGAAATGAAAATGGAGAGACCGTACAGTGCTGATAGGACAGCAGCTCATTGTGGCAGGATGCTGTAAAAGATGTGAGCTGTCACTGCAGGTGGACAAAGTCACCCGAGGTCACAGCCTTGCACATGCTCCATGCAGCCCATAGCGAACTCACTGTGACATGATGAACTGCAAAATGAAGCACAGAGAGGTCACATCTGCTTGTTTGTTTCCAGAAGACCGTATTATCCCATCACATCCTCTCCTCCCCAGCCCCCAGCCTCTGTCCAGGCATTTAATCTGCAGTGGACATAGGGGTTAGAGACCAAAAAAATCAAAATGCAGGAATTAACCATCATTCTTGAGTGGGGGGATGGGGAAGGCTGAAAACCACTTGAACTGTTCCCAAGGGACAGGCTCTTCTGGTAAAAAAAAATGTCAGTTTATTTGGACTGGGTTTGATCATTTTGATTGGAGATTGGAGCAGATGGATTTTACTTTGAAAGATCTATAGACCAAGCTGGGTAGATGCTACGATTCACAAGTTTAAAAAGTTTAGGGCAGATTTTTGCATGCAGAATCACAGCACTATTTTAGATGTCAGGAAATCCATTGCATCAAATTGCTGCACAATAGATATCAAACGGCTTGGCTCACCTCACAGATTTAAGTTTCAGGTGAGCTGCTGATTGTTATACATTAGCTGCAATGCAGTTTCATAAACAAATTACAGTTTACACACATCATTCCTAGCTATTTTTATATCAATGCCTTCATTAGGTTGCTTAGTCTTTGACTAAACCATATAATGACTGTTTAATGTTTTTCTTATGTGATGATCTTGCCTTTCTGGAAGGCACGAACCAGCGGCGGATTACAACTGCAAACATTCTGACTGTCCAGTGCAGTCCCAGTGGAAATGGTCTTCACACAAGATGGTGACAGTCAAAAGCTGGGCACCACGCCAATGACTCTCAGCTTTCAGCAGATCATTGTGCAGATTACACAGGAGGCTCTGAAATGAACTGCAGCTCTCCACATGTCGTCCCAGCTGAGGTTCCTCATCTCAGCCCACACTGGGAATTAAACCAGCGTTTGGCCATCGCGCACAGCACAAAACTCTGCTTAAGCCAATGTAGGATGTTTTGTGTATTGTAACCTTATCCACTGCCTCCACATCTCTGTATCCTATCTACAATATACGAACGCCAGCCATTTTCTGTAGCCATTGTTCAGAAATTAAACAGACCCAGAAGATTAAGTTAAAAATATTTCACCTTACTTTTGGTAAATAGTGAAGAGAGAATTATTGTTGCAGCTATTCATAGGGAGGTATAAAGATGGCTGGGAATAGTGTTCTGTTGCGTAGTCTAAGCAAGTCCACAGGAGAATAAGGCACATTATTAATTAGACCAAACAGCAGGTGGTTTTGAAATAGCAATTTCTTTCCCTTCATTTGTCATAAGCTATCCAGGATGAATAGTTGATGGGCAAATCAAAGGAAAGATTTATCAGACAGCGCCATGATAGACAGTGATGCAGAAAGAAAAATGAATTGATCCACAAGCAATGCTTTCCGGCATAATGAAAAGATGTGAATAGGGGCATACAGCGTGGAAACAGGTCCTTCAGCCCAACTTGTGCATACTAACCAATATGCCCCATCTCTGCAAGTCCGCATTTTGTCCATATCACTCTAAACCTCTCCTATCCATGAATCAATATTCATCCTTCTCCAAAAGAAAAAAGAGATAAGTATTCAATTGATTAGTACAGGTATCAGAGGTTATGGGGAGAAGGCAGGAATGGGGTTAGGAGGGAGAGATAGATCAGCCATGATTGAATGGAGTAGACTTGATGCGCCGAGTGGCTTAATTCTACTCCTATTCCTTATGACCTTATGATCTAACTTGGTCTTAGTGTTAACACATCTTGACCAAACTGGAAATTAACACATGTGTATTGTTATTATTACAGCAATATATTTTGCACATCGTTAAAGATCCCAAACCAATCTAAAAATTCAGTGAAACAACGTGAGAGGGAGCAAGCAAAGCCATCTGGGGACCTTGCGTCCGTATGACATTAACATTGAATTCTCCCAATTTTGCTAGCCCTTGCTGTCTCCTCCCCTTCCTTAACCCTCTAGCTGTCTCCTCCCACCCTCCCATCCGCCCGCCCTCGGGCTCCTCCTCCTCCTCCCCTTTTCCTTCTTTCTCCCCCCCCCACCCCCCATCAGTCTGAAGAAGGGTTTCGGCCCGAAACGTCGCCTATTTCCTTCGCTCCATAGATGCTGCTGCACCCGCTGAGTTTCCCCAGCAATTTTGTGTACCTTCGATATTCCAGCATCTGCAGTTCCCTTTTGAACAAACTTCTCCTTTCATTCAGTTTCACTTAGCACAAGCCATCCCAATTGAGCTACTACTATAAGGGAGAACATATATGCATAGGAAGGAACTGCAAATGCTGGTTTATATGCTGTTGTTAGAAAAGATTTGATGGCTTTTACAAAAATGGCCGAGCAGTACTTTTGGAATATTAATTAGTTCATAATGCATGTCCATTGTTTTTCCTCAATCGACATTACGGACATGTTGTCTTTTACTCGTCCCATTGTGTTCAGGAACCTGCTGTGTTCACAATGACAATGAGTTACTCTGTATCTAGGAATTAATTTATGATATCCTGAGGATGGGACAGGCATTATACAAATGCAATCACAAGGAACTGCAGATGCTGGAATCTTGAGAAAAACAAAGTGCTGGAGGAACTCAGCGGGTTATGCATCATCTGGAATGGACAGACGATGCACTACAAAAAATGTTTGCTGATTGAAGGTATTTGAAATAGTTTGAATGCTGCTGTTGCATTGAGCACCACCATTCACCTGCTGCCCACAGACAGTCTGAGATGGTACGTTCTCATTAATGAAGCCGCTGCAGCTCTTTGTTGATTCATCCAGTCTTTGTTGGTGAGGCTGGCTTGACCCTACTGGGACATGTTCTGCTGCTGAAAGCTTCCCGAATCTTGAAGTGCCAAACCACAATGCGTGCCCTCTCATCCATCCTCAGCAACCTTAGATTTAGGGTCTTGCTTGGGAACCAGACCAGCTCTGTCAGGACCCTCAATGATGATCTCCCCCAGGGATCAGTCCTAACTCCCTAACTCTTCAACATTTATGTGAGTGACATGCCTATGATCTCGTCCAGGAAGTTTGCATATGCAGATGATCTTGCCCTTGCCTACCAGGGAGCTGCCCTTGAGGATATCAGTAGAGTGCTAACCCAAGAGTTGAAGTGGATGGCGAGTTCGCCCTAACCCATATAAGACAACTGTCACTGCCTTTCACCTCAGCAATCGGCTCGCCAATGCAAAGCTCCGAGTGTCCTTTTGTGGTAAGCCGGTGAAGAATGAAAAATTCCCCAAGTACCTTGGAGTCACCCTGGATCACACCCTCACCAACCATGAACACTTGAAAAGGGTGGCTGATAAAGTGAAAGCAAGGGTCAACATCATCAGGAAACTTGCAGCCAACAGCTGGGGATCCAATGCACACACCCTCCGTACCGCACGCTTAGCCCTAGTCTACTCAACAGCCGAGTTTGGCTCAACAGCTTGGGCTAATAGTTGCCACACCAAACAAGTTGACACTGTCCTTAACTCTGCAATGAGGGTCATCACAGGGACACTTAAGTCAACACCTTTGCAATGGCTCCCTGTCCTCTCTCATATCGCCCCTCCCAGCATACGCAGAAGGGAGAGGATGTTGAAATATTGGTGCACCATCGAGGCTAACCCTGACCTTCCCATCCATGCTGACGAACAATCTACCCAACATGCGCCTGAAGTCCCGCAAACCCTTCTGATCTTCCGATAAATCCCTGGAAGACTTTGACTCCAAGACTGAGTGGCGCAGAGCCTGGAAAGATGCCAACACCAACAACGGAGAGGTCATCACAGACCCCACAATGAAACCACCGGGTTTTAACCTCCATCGCAAGCAATGGCTAACCATGAACAGAATCCGCACCCTCCATGCAAGAACAGCCCATCACCTGCATAAGTGGGGGATGACAGGCAGCCCTGCTTGGGACTGCGGACATCCAGACCAGACCATCCCACACATCGTGAATGACTGCTCACTGAGGCTTTTCCCTGGTGGCATCAAATCCACCCACCCAGTAATTGATGCTGTCCTGGCCTGCATGTCTACCCTTGAAGTATAACTTTAGGCTGTGCCTGCCATCCGCAAGAAGTACACACTTTAAATTAAATAAAAATATCCCTCAAGAAAATAACCAAACTTGGCACAATGGCGCCGCAGTAGGGTTGTTGCATTACAGCATCAGAGACCCAGGTCCGATGTTGATGATGGGTGCTGTCTGTATGGAGTTTGTACGTTCTCCATGTGGGTTTTCTCTGGGTGTTCCAGTTTCTTCCCACGCTCCAAAGATGTGCAGGTTTGTAGGTTAATTGGATTCAATAAAATTGTTAATTGTCCTTTGTGTATCGGATGGTGCCAGTGTGCGGGGTGATCTCAGGTTGGTGAGGACTAGGTGCACTGAAAGGCTTGTTTCCATGCTGTATCACTAAAGTCTAAGTCCCTGGGATGTTTTACATATATAAAATTATGAGAGGCATAGATAGGGCAGACAGTCAGAATCTATATCCCGGGATGGAAATATCAAATACTTGAGGGCACTACTTTAAGGTGAGAGGAGGAAAGCTTAAAGGAGATGTGCGGGGCAAGTTATTTTACATAGGGAATGGCGAGCGTCTGTAACACGCTGCCGGAGGTGGTGGTTGAGGCAGATACAATAGTGGTTTCTAAAGAGACTTTTGAGTAGACACATGGATTTGCAGGAAATGGAGGGATATGGATTTTGAGCAGGCAGATAAGAGATGGTCTTGGCATTATTTGGCACAGACATTGTGGGCCGAAGGGCCTGTTCCTGTGCTGTACTGTTCTATATTCAAGGATCCTTACAATAATTTTGTGATGTGTTAAATGTATGTTCTAATTGAAAATATCCACTTACATACAAAATGACATTGTCCCTTATTCAGAATCTCGTCATAAAAGGCTTTGCTAAAGATTAATGGTTGTATCTCATCTTAACAACTTTAGTTACAAGAAGCTTGTCTGAATATATAAATTGGGAGCAGGAGTAGGCCATTTAACCCACATATCTGCCTTCAATATTGAACAAGATCATAGCTAGTCTAATTATAATGTCAATCCTTCACCACTCTTAGTAACTTTTTACCTGTTTGCTTCTCAGGAATCTAACTCTCACGACAGTTCAGGAACTTACATGCCTCAATCAAGTACTCTCTCACTTTTCAAAACTCAAGCAAATGGTCTGTCTGCCCTTTCCTCATAAGACAAGCTGCCGTTCCAAATGTTCGTCCAGTAAACTTTCGCCGACCTACTTCCAATACATTGACAGACTTCTTTGAATAAGGAGCTATCATTCTACAGTGTGCTCCAATTGTGGTCCTAACAAAAGAACATAAACATAGAAGTATAGCACAGAAACAGATCTTTCATCCATTATCTGTGCCAAACATGACATCAGGTTAAACTAATCTCTCAGCCTGTTCGTGATCCATATCCTTCCATTTCCTGCATATCCATGTGCCAATCAAAATGCCTCTTAAATGCCAATGTGGTATGTGCCCGTACATCTCGTTTAAATTTTGCCCCTTTCACGTTAATGCTATGTCCTCTAGTCTTTGACATTTCTACCCTGGGAAAATGATTCTGACTGTCTACTCTACATATGTCTCTCACAAAATTATATACTGCTATCAGGTCTCCACTCGGCCTCCAATGCTCCAAAGAAAACAATCCAAGTTTGTACAAATTCTATTTAGAGCTAATACCCTCTAATCCATGGAGCATTCTGGTAAACCTCTTTTTCACCTTCTCCAAAGCCACCATATCCTCCCAGCAATGGGGTGACCAGAACTGCACACAAAACTCCAAATAATAGTTCAGGCCAGACAGGGAGTAATGACCACAGGAATGATGTGATCATGCTAGAGAGGGTACTGAACAGATTCATAAGTGTTTTGCCTGGATTACAGGACTGGTAGTATAATGAGTGATTGGATAGGCTAGGTGTGTTTTCCCTGAAGGCTAAAAGGTGACGTGACCGAGGTACACAACATACAAAAGACTGTTTCCGATGGTAAGGGAAACTAAAACCAGAAGACATAGATTTAAGGTGAAAGGGAGTTTGAGGGTTTAAATGTTTCACACAAAGAGTGGTTGGTGTCCGGAATAAGATGCCTGAGGAGGTGGTAGAGGCAAGAACAGTAACAACTTCTAAGAGACATTTGGACTGATACTTAAATGAGCAGGGCATGGAAGAATATGACATTAATGCAGGCATGCGCATTATAAATAGGCATGATGGTCAGCATAAATAAAGTGGGCTGAAGGGCTTGTTTCTATGTTGTACAAAATGACTATGACGTGGTGCTTTGAAGCTGGCTGTGCTTGGTCTCCCGCTAATACATTAGGTCATAAGGAATAGGAGTAGAATTATGCCATTCGGCCCATCAACTCTACCCCGCCATTCAATCATGGCTGATCTTTCTCTCCCTCCTAACCTCATTCTCCTGCTTTCTCCCCATAACTCTGACACCCGTACTAATCAAGAATACATATGCCTACTGATTGCTACGGTTCAAACTCTGATACCCAACCATTCTGTTTGCAACCCCGATAATCCCCTCAGTGATTTTGATACAGCCATCTCCTTGATTACCAATTTCAGGATTCAATTAACCCATCCCCAGCTACTGAACATTCCCATCCAACTTTTGTAGTACATTAATATTTCCCCAATCACCAGTAATACTCTGCATTTTTACCTAAGTGGATAACTTCACTTTAATCCACAATATCCTGGTTCTGCCAAATAGTGATCCATTCACTCAATTTGTCAAAATCACCTCCCTTTTCCTACCTATGTCATTTGTGCTAACATACATGATATCCGCCTGCTCACGCTCCCTCTTGAGAATGCTCTGCAGCTGCTCCGAGGCATCCTTGGACCTTGCCACCAGGGAGGCAACACACCATCCTGGAGTCTCATTTTTATCACAGAACCTTGTGTCTGTCTCCTAACTGATGACTCTCCTACTGCTACAGCCCTCTGATTTCATGTTCAAGCTTTCTTTAAGGTCATAAGTTTGCCAGGCTTGACCAGGTTATCTTGAGGGCCAAGAGACATAGAAAGTAAAGCATGAAAGATCCTGCTATATCAATTCCTTTCTTCTTTTTCTTTTAGGCAGACAATCAAAAGAAGGTTGAATCGTCTGGGGATTAACTTGTGATCTTCTAGGTCGGTATTGATCAGTTCCATCACAGGCACTGCATTCACCCACAAAGTTGCCTGAGAAACTATGTGTGATTGAAGACACGCCAGCAAGCACAACATCGACAGAAAATAGTGATATCTTAAATCTCTCATTGGTATGTAAGAAAATTCACAGGAGTTGCTTATTGAACTATAATTTTATTTTAATTAGACACATGGCTGTTGTTACAGAAACAAAAAACTACATGTTAGGATATGTTGCAAAGTAATTACTTTACATAGCAAACACAGTCATATACGGCTACTCAGTTGAATTTTTCAAATATCGCTTAATTTGTTTTACCACCAAATGAGGAGAAAAGCCGTAGACAGATGATTCCATATTGACCGATCCAGATATGGAGTGAACTAAATTGTGGAATGCATGAAATTAACAATAAGAGTTTTGCAGCACATTCACCAAAACTGGAAACCATAATTCTGTACTGAATCAATCTGGATGAAACTAAAGCACAATGTTTGGTCGGTAAATCTGGCTGCATTTTACTCAAAATTACACAAAACCTCCAAGCAGCATTGTTGACCCCAGAAGCTACAATATTGAGTTGTCCATCGCTAGATTCTTAATTATCTGACATTCAAATTCATGCTTTTCCAGAAATTAATTTTATTGCCAGGTTTGGCTATGTAATCTGAAGCAGTGGAAAGCAAATGGATATAAAAAACAATTTTCTTCTTTAGGTTTACCTAATAGTTTACACTATGAATATTATTAACAGAATTTAGGAGTGTCATTGAATTGTGTGGGTTTCCTCAATGCAAGAGTATACTATATTGATAGGTGGGAATACTATGAAGTCCATTAGAATATTGCCTTACATGCAATTTGACCGTGTATTATTCCCTTTGGTGTGATCTATTTCCATGGCATATAATTATAAGGACAATTTCCATTAGAACCAACAGTTTGGAGGAACTAAAAATTCAGTTTGGCAGCATTTAATGTGCAATATCTCTGTTGTCAGACCATGCATATTGCTTACCGAATGTCCTGATATCATTTCCTTTCTCTTCTTAAATCTTGCATTACAATACACAAGGAATACATTTAAGGTAATTGTGGTGTGTAAGAAAGAACTGCAAATGCTGGTTTAAACCAAAGGTAGACACAAAAAGCTGGAGTAACGCAGCCGGACAGGCAGCATCTCTTCAAGGGTCTCGACCCGAAACGTCACCCATTCCTTCTCTCCAGAGATGCTGCCTGTCCCGCTGAGTTACTCCAGCTTTTTATGTCTATCTAAGGTAATCATGGAATATGTACAGGGGTATGGACAGTTTTCAGTGAAACCTTGGAGGTTGATCAGTGAATAAAATGCCCGAGGCGAAACAGTTTTGTATATATATATCAAATCAGCCTTGGAAATGAAATGGTATGAATATTAATTAAAAAGAAACAGGAATGGAAATAAGTGGACAGCTCTTTGAGCTCGGCATGGAAGACGGTGAACAATGTAATATATGTAAGAAACATGATGACTGCTGTTGTCATTCTCATGTTCTTGGAACAAACACCAAAATCCAGATAAATATAACAATTATGTCACATTCGAGTGCAAGAAATTCTAGAGTTTTGGACAGATAATTTAAAACATAAAATAATAATGCATGTTACACACATGATATTGTCCAGTAAGAACTAAGTGTAATACTGATATTTTTACCTTTAATTGTGATCTGGTAATAATTGTGTATTGATATTGGAAGAGACCTTGCATGAATTTGAAGAGCATGACTAAATAGTGGCTGGCAGTAATACTATGCATGAGGAAAGTTGTTTTAATTCAGGACCCTACAACTTCAGAAGTTACAAGTCATCAAGCATAGGGAGAAATGGAAATGATATAATTCCACCAAATTCAGTTGGAGAAACTACAACTTTAAAATAAATTTAATTATTTTGATACAGAATCTTGACATGGTGAATTCACATCAACTGGAATCTTTAATTCAGTTTGGTCTATTCATCAGCACACACACAATAACTGGAATTAACTATGCTACTGGGTTTGGGGCATTTGGGAACACCTGGATGAGTAAAAGTCAAAGCAGATCCCAACTCTGGCTTTGCGCCCCTGCGATTGCATGCAGACAATAGAAACATCCAATCAATGTAAATTGACTTAAGATGGTCAGTGTACTGCAGATCAGCACAGCACAGCACAAATGCATATCGGCACCAGTCTCATAGCAAAGCAACAGTAAACATGTAGCGCTTATACACGACAACTCACAATCAATTTCAGAGACATCGTAATAGAATTTTGCTTCCTCAAAAATGTACACACTCAGCAAAAATTACAATTAACATAAGGATTTTTAAAAAAGTAAAGAGAAACAAAGCAAAGTTCTCCTAATGCGGTTTTCACCCGTACGTTGTATTATGTGGTAATTGTTCAAGCCAGTCACCATTATTTCTGTTCCATTACTATACTGATGGTTTGAGTGGCCATTTGATTTTACTCCTAAAATACTTATAGATGTAAACGTTATTATCATCTTGGTGCATCCACTGCATTAACATAGATTATCAGGAAAGCCTTTATATCCGATGCGTAGAAATGCCTAAGAAACATGCTTTGGAGGGTAACCCAGATATGTTTATTGATGATGTCAATTTAAGAGAAAAGTGTTATGTTTTTATGGAGTTTTTGCAACAACGTATTGTATTTTTATCCAGCCCATTATCCCCCTAAACTGTGGGCAAAAAGACACTGTGCATGGAGGTTAAATTTGTACAAATTATACCTTTCAATCCCCCTGACTTTTCTACTTGTTTTTCAGTTATCTGGGTGACTGAAAAATAGGAGACTGTTGTACCTTTTCAAGCCATGCCACTGCGAAATTTACACAAGCACATATTTTTAAATTTATAATTGATGGAGCGAAGCTTCTTTGCCGAAGGAAGACACCCCGTTTATTTTTTGCTGAAACCTCAGGTAGAGGTTGGCGACAGTCAAAGTTTAGGATCTCCAGGTATCTGGGACACAACACTAAAATGTATATAGCTAAGATTTTGCTGCTTATAAGCAAATATTAATAGTAAATGTCCCACAGCTTGTCAGCTCTTAGCTCTTGGGGCTAAAGGAGTCAAGGGATATGGGGAAAAAGTAGTAACGGGGTACTGATTTTAGATGATCAGCCAAGGTCATATTGAATGGCAGTGCTGGCTCGAAGGGCCGAATGGCCTACTCCTGCACCTATTTTTCTATGTTTCTTGGTCAGGCCACCATGTTTGTCAAACGTATCAAATTGCAAGAATGCAAAGAAGGACTGAAATAATTTCAACCTTACTTGACTAGCTATTTCACCTTAGGGTCTACACATTCGAAAAATAACTTACTGAACTCTTGCCATAAAAGACATTCACATTTGACTACCTGTAACTTTAACAGTCTGCTTTCATCCAAAGAGATCAATGGTATTTGTAAAAGGAAAATAAAATAAAATCAAATGTTTTAATTTCCTTATTAGGTCTTCGGAATCGAATCATCCCAGTGATGTAGAAATGGTTTGCATTCTATAATTTACAATTTGTATGATTAGGATTTAATTGAGTTAATGTAAGTATACATTTGATTTTTTTTTAAACATAATTACCCTTGTCGTTGCATTGTTTTTCCCATCTCCAGAAAATAAAATAGAATTTACCAGTAACATATTGTGCTCAATCATCAACATGAACTGCCTTGAAAGCTTGCTCATTTCTAACAAAACTGTCTGTCCCATGTCTTTGCTCAAGTTAAATTTAGAGATAAAATCCAACTTCCTAACTTTAGTTCTTATCTTCTTCGGCCCTCACTTTACTTGCCCCATGAGGAAAACTCAAGTTTTAATCAGGTGTATGGGATGCATTTAACTTCTGCTGTAGTAGATTTATCTTAGATTTACAAAAGGGAGGAAATGATGCGCAAACCTAAAAAAAATGATTCTTAAATCATTGATGACTGGGATATACAAAGAATATCAGGGTGCAAATATTGGGCTGCTAATTCACCTGTTCACAAAAATCCACATTGCAAAATTGAAAATTCACATTGCAAAATATAAACTTCATGAAAACAAATCTACACATAAGTAATTTAATGTAAACATTAACCAGCATTGCAAACAACACCACACATTTTTTACTTGTTTATTATTTCACGTGATTACAGTGGTGGCTTCAAACCATAAACCGATGCTCTTTCCCATCGTGTGCCATGAGGATGACATTACGGTTCGAGGTCCAGATAAGACGTGCCAGTTTCAATGCATTCTGAGAACCTGGAGAAGCAGGATGAACAGGAGGCACCTGGTAGGTTTTCATACATCGAAGTTGAGGGGCTGAGTTCAGCATACCAATACTTCCCAACAGAGAAGTGTTCATCTGTAAAATTAGAATAAAGAATACGCATAGCAAGACAAATTGATATTAATAAACCATGCAGAATGGTTTTCCAGCAAAAGGCAGATGGAAAATAACTCATTTCCAGAGAAAATTCCCTACAACCAAAGCTTTTTATTCCTGATTATTCATAGAAACATAGAAACTTAGAAATTAGGTGCAGGAGTAGGCCATTCGGTCCTTCGAACCTGCACCGCCATTCAATATGATCATGGCTGATCATCCAACTCAGTATCCTCTACCTGCCTTCTCTCCATACCCCCTGATCCCTTTAGCCACAAGGACCACATCTAACTCCCTCTTAAATATAGCCTGTGATTCCGGTTGGAAAGTGTTTTGTTTGGATGTCATCAGAACTTATGCAATATTTATCAAAAAAAAATTGAAGGCTGAGAAATTAGTATGTTCCAATCACCCATTCATTCCTTTTAAGTCATCATCAAATTCTTCTACATTATTCTACAAATCTCATGGTTCAATTCCCAAAAAGCCAAACATCATTCAAACACTCAGGGCTCGAAATTAGCAGTTGCCCGGGTGCCAATGGCAATCTACAATCCTAAAAGAGCAACCTAAAACCCATGCCATTTTGCCCGGCTTGGCAAGCACCTATCATTTAATTCTGAGCGCGCCCCCTCTCTCTCTATCACACTCCGTCTCCGCCCGCCATCCATGTCCGGCTCTCGGGTCTCCGCTCAGCACGGCAGGCCGCCTCACACATGCGCACTGCCACGGTGTGCAGATCCTCCCCCTGCACATGCGCACAGCCACGGCCAGCACATCATCGGTCGTGGTTGTGCGAATGTGCCGCCCTCCACGGCAACTGGTTGGCGTCGGCCACTTTTTCCCTCCCTTTGCATTGTGGGAGATCTGACCGCCATTGCTGTCTGGTTGCCGCCTCACCGCGACCTCTGAAAACCAACGCAGAATCACTGCCTGGAGCTGGAGTAACTCCCTGGAGTAACTCTTGCTTCTTGGTTTCCTGGCCCTCCAAAAATATTCCAAATGGAATTTAAACTGGTGGACCCATCACCACCAAACTACAAACTCTGAAAAATAACAGCCTATTGCATTTTATCTGTTTATTTATTGTGTATATATATATGGTCTATGGTATATAGACACAGTGAACTTTTATCTCCTGTTCTGGATTATGTTTACATATTCTGTTGTGCTGCAGCAAGCAAGAATTCCATTGCCCTATCTGGGACACATGACAATAAAACTCTCTTGACTCGGACTTAAGCAAAAAAGGGTTCTTGGGGGAAAAAGACCTACCTTAAATTTAGTTTTGTCTGGTTGGTACCTATGGAAGGGTGAAGACTATTCCATGCTTTAATTATGCAGGGGAACTCCATGGAGCAGCCAGCATCTCTGGATAGAAGAAATTGGGTGACGTTTCGGGTAGAGACCTCTCTTTAGATTTCCTCTGGTTTTAGTGTTTTTAGTTTAATTTAAAGATACACCATGGAAACAGGCCCTTCGGCCCACCGAGTCCACGCCGACCACCGATCACCCGTACACTAGTTCTATCCCATACATTAGCGACGTAAGTCAAGAGTCAAGAGTGTTTTATTCTCTCACGTCCCAGTTAGAACAATGAAATCCTTACTTGCAGCAGCACAACAGAATATGTAAACATAGTACTCTGTAAACAATGTTATAAACGAGAAAACAAAACTCCATACAGACAGCACCCATATTCAGGATCAATTCCGGGTCTCTGGCAATTTTAGGCCAAAACTTTATGGCCAATGTACTGCCCCATAGTCTTGAATTGAATTAAAACATACAATAGCTGTAAAGGGGGACATAGCGTCACTTAGAGATTTAAGACTGAAAATGGATAGTTTCTTTTTTTTTTAGTAACCAAAGTAATCAACGTATAATTTTTGGTGTGTTGGAAAATAAAATATGGTGGCACAGCTGGTGGACTTGCTGCCTCACACGCCAGAGATCTGTGCTCGATCCTGTTCTCGGGCACTGTCTGTGTTGAATTTGCACACTCTCCCTGCAAGCATGTGGGTTTCCACCCACATCCCAAACACGCATTGGCTTTGTAGGTTAACTTGTCTCTGTAAAATTGCCCCTAATGTGCAGGGAGTGGGTGAGGAAAGTGGGATAACAGAACTTGTGTGAATGCGTAGACGAAAATGTTGGAGAAACTCAGCAGGTGAGTCAGCTTCTATGGAGCGAATGAAATAAGCAACGTTTCGTGTCGAGACCCTTCTTCAGACTGATGTGAGGGTGCAGAGGTGGGGGGGGGGGGGGGAATAAATAAGGAAGAGGCAGAGACAGTGGGCTGAGGGAGATCTGGGAAGCTGAGGAGAAAGCAGGGACTACTTGAAATTGGAGGTCAATGTTCATACCGCTGGGGTGTAAACTACCCAAGCAAAATATGAGGTGCTGTTCCTCCAATTTTTGGTGGGCCTCACTCTGGCCATGGAGGAGGCCCAGTACAGAAAGGTCAGACTTGGAATGGGAGGGGGAGTTGAAGTGCTGAGCCACCGGGAGATCAGGTTGGTTGTTGCGAACTGAGTGGAGGTGTTGTGTGAAGCGATCGCCAAGCCTGCGCATGATCTCACCGAGGTTGATCATACGCTGAATAATCCAACCAGATTTTTGTTTGGAAGTGGAAAGAGATAATAGAAATTGTTTTAATTGCAACTTGGAAAAAGAGTTGAGATACTGTATTATAATTTTGCTGCATGTCATTGTGGGATATATCATGTCTTGATTGGTGAATATGTTTAGTTTGCGACTTTATTTGAAGCAGAAATAAGATGTGAATGCTTCATTGACCATAATTCCGACTGGTAACTACGCACTTCGTCCGAGCACATTATCGCACACGTCATGCAAGCCGTCTTAAATGACCACCTAAACTGTCATTTGGCAACCTAAAAAGCTGCCGAGATTGCCCCGCTGGCAACAGGGGGAAAAGTTAAGTGAGAGCCCTGGTACTACTATTGTCCTTTTTGCTTCTATCTTTCTTGTACTTTTCTATGTGCATGGGATGCTGGTGTGTGATTATCACTGTACCTGCATATCATCATACGTGTGCCTTTCACAATAAACTACATGACTTGAAAGCATCTCATTTTCATAGTACCATGTGATATTTTTAGCCATGAGAAATCAGCTTAATGTTAATGTGGAATGTAAGGGAATTTTTATTCGTACTAATGTGAGGCTGAGCTCAAGCAGCCTTGTTTAAATGCTAACTGATGTGGGAGAGCAAGAGCAATGTAAACAAGCATGAAATTAAAAAATTAAACTCATGCACAACCTTCCAAAATTGAATAGCAAGAAGAGTAATAATCATCTCTAGATTAAAAGTGGGGTTTCTAGAGGTTTAGGAGAAACTTTCATCTTCGATATCTCCAGGATCACAATGATGTTCTCTGGGAGCAGATGACCTACATCAATTACATTTTCAGAATTGTTTTAATTCACGTGGAGTCATCAACGTTTTAAGATGACTAATGCTACCGTGTTCTTTTTAATATTAATAATGGAACAGAATATAGCCCGAGGTCACATTTCAAATGCATGGGATCTGTTTTACACAAGAGTAAAGAAACTCTTGATGCCTTCATAAACACATCCAAAGATTAATATAGTGAACAATTAGAGAAGGGCAAAAAAAGCAGATTCGGGTCTGATTGTCAAGCAAAACGAGGAAATTATCTAACCAGCATTCACCCCAATTTAAAATGTGACTTATTATTTAATTGTTGTAATTAATTCTGAGAAAGTGATCTTAAGTTTTATGTCTTATTAAATCATCTGCATTGTGAGGCCATCAACATTTCCCAGCTTCATTTGTTGGCCCAGACAATGAGGTGATGAACAAGGACAAGTGATGAGAAGTGACTGTCTGATCGATTAATGACAAGCTGAAAGAAGGTGTAAATTTTATGTTGAAATCTCAGTAATGATCACAGCTGGGAATTGGAATGTTTGGAAAAGAATCTCAATTTAAAAGTACAATTTTTAATTAGACAAATGATTTATTAAACAAGCTCTCTCCTGGATTTATATGATTCAGGAATTAAATCTTTGGGATGTTATTACTATTCATCTGCACAGGGGCATTAGTTGAGCCCAATCTATCAGCAGAAATGCAGAGGCCAAATGAAATAGCAAATTCAGCACTGTTCATGGATCTATCATAGTACCAAGCTGGTCTAAACGGATCAGTAAAACAACCTGCAGTGAATTTCTTCATGAGACTTATGAATTACAAGACTAAAGTTCATGTAATTGTGGTCATTATATTTCATCCACCAAAGTGCCAACTCTTCAAGGGCAAGATACAGCAGTTTCTGAAATGGGTCCATTGTTAGGATTTTGAGTTTGTGACGCAAGAGTCTGGGTCTGGCTGATAGTTCTGAATCTGAGAAGGGTCTCGACCTGAAATGTCAGCTCTCCATGTTCTCCAGGGATGCTGCATGAGTTACTCCAGCACTTCGTGTCCAACTTGCTAATGTTGTTGTGTGAGGCTCACAATTGAGGATCTTAATCTTCATGGGATTTTCACAAATAGTATTAGGATGTCCCTTAGCTCCATTAAAAGGTAACAAGGCAATTTCTATACTCCTCCCCCTAAATAAATTGTTTAGAGCATCACCTATCTGGTTATCCTCTTGCTTTAACTAAAGATAATAAAGATATTCTCACTGTTCATGCAAAACATGTACAAACAAAAGATAAAGTGTTGACATACCTGCCAGAATGAGATGTGGCTATCAGCATTAGAATATGTGGCTAGATATCGTCCATCAGGAGCAAAGGATACTGCAGTTATTGGCCCACTATGGCCATGAATGGTCTGTCAGGGAGAAAATAGATTTTAAAAAGTGCTGAGATATGTGACTTTGACACTCTAAAACATGTTCATACAGGAAACAAGTATATAAAAATATATTGAAAATGCTATATAAATGTGTACAAATTAGTCTTACTTTAAAGAATGAGATTTAATTGTGTTTCAGCTTAATTTCCAGATAATCTAAATATTAAATAATAACTCATTCCATAGCAATTCAAACATATTGGAAACGGAAACAGATGTAATATGTTTATTTCATCTATTACAATCGGATCAAGGTCTCAGCTCCATTTTCTTGTCTGGTCCCCTTAGGGTACTGTCCCCTTAGGGTACGATTCAGCTCTATCGTGGATATTGAACTTTGTCTATGGAATTGATGCACTACATTGCTGAGAACTATATTCTGTAAACAGTTTCTTCTCCGTTGCTCTATCTTTTGTACTTGAATTTGAGTAGATTGTTTTAGTGTGTGGTATATCTGATCTGTTTGGATAGGATGCAAAGCAAAGCTTTTCACTGTGCCTCAGTACACATGGCAATAATAAACCTAAACTTATCTCTAACAAGGGAAAATCTATTTGATGGCATTAGTATTCCCAAATCCCCAATAGCATCTTTAGGGATCAGCAATGAACAGGATTCATTAGGCCAACTTTCCTGCTGGCACACCAATATCTTTCCATCAAAGAGGCACAAAGTAGAAGCATAATGGAATACTCTTCGTTTGCTTGTTCACGTTAACTGCAATGACATTGTCAAAGCTCAACATCATACAGGACCAAAGCAGTCTGCATGATTTACATTCCATCCACCCCTTAAACATTCATACCTTTCACATTGTAGATGCAGTGCATTCCACTTGATAAAAGCACAGCAGTATATTTCCAAGTCAGGATGCTGTGTGACTTTTGAGTGGAAATGGCAAAAATAGAAACTGACGTAGTGCTATTTAAATTAGTAGTTGAAAAATAGACTAATCTCGTGCACCAGCAGGTTTTTGGCTTTGCTCTTAACTGTCATGTGATAATTGTCTCAGGACACAAAAATAAAAGGACTTCTATCATCGATCATTATTTTGTGACAATTTACAAACAGTATGATTGTAGAGAGGCAAAATTAGCAACGATGTTTTCCAGGGTCCCAACGTGTTATCAATGCCCCCAGAACCCGCAAAACTGCAGTCATCCTCAATCCAAAAAGACGATTTCTTGATGATCAATGGAGACCCGGGAGACTACAGATGATGGAATTTAGAGAACAAAAAAACAAACTGCCGGGTCGAGTAGCATTTTTGTGGGAGGGGGGGTGAAAGGAATCGCTGATGGTTTGGGTTGAGACTCTGCTTAAGGACTGAGAGTGGAGAAAGTATAGCTGGAATAAATATTCCAATTTCACTTCTTGTGTTCCCCTCTCTGTCTCTTTCTGATCCACCTCCGATCCTCCCAGTTTTGTCTATTTTGTCTCCCTCCCCCTTCTTGGTTCCATCCACCTCTCACCCACGCACTGTATCCACCATATTCCATCCACAATCTGGTTCCATCTCCTCATCATTTCTTCCTTAATTGTTCCCATTATCTCCTTTCTTATTTATCAGATTCCATCACCTGTAGTTTTGTATCTCGTTGATCACCTTCCAGCTTCTGTCCACACCTTCACCCGCCTCTCTCCTCACCAGGCTCCTCCACCTCTATTTCCCTTTTATCTGCTTCCACCTATCACCCACCTGCCTCTTTCCCAAACCTACCACTCTCCCTCTTTCGCCTGACCCCCTCTCCCCATCATTCTTCACTCATTGGTCCACCTATCATTCCTGTCTCACCCCTCCCCTTCTCCTCTTTATGGTGACTTATCTTCCCTCTTCACTCTCAGTCCTGATGTAGGATCGCGACCTAAACCACCGACTATTCTGCCCCCTCGCACCCCTCCCCCGCCACAGATGCTGCTCGACCTGCTGAGTTCCTCCAGCAGCTTCTTTGTTGCTCCTGATAATCGATGTCTATTTTGTATGGTCACGTAGGCATGGTATCGGAAGATTGCCCAGTTTTTTTTATTTTCCAGGCAGGAGTCAGCTGCTTCAAGAAATTTGGAAAGAAAATAATCAGCAGCCGTACAAATATTTCAGCAATTTAAAAAAGGATTCAGTTAAGCTAAAGAGAAAAAGTGCTTATTTCCTCCAAAGAAAATATTTTATTGGGGGGAGGAGAGACTCGTAGTTAATTTTTGTGCCCACTATCACATTAAAAAGCTGATTATGTTTTGATGCTGAGCAAATGCTTTGAGCATCAAGTGACCTTGAGCAGCAATGAAATACATTCATCACCAAAACTGCAGACTGTCTGTCAATATCTGTCTCTCATTTGTTAAGAGTTCCCCTGCTGAGATTCCCTCACAGTATCCCATTTTCGCTTCCTGCATTCATGACAGTTTGGAAGACGGAACAACCTTTTTTTTTTGTGAAGCAGACATACTGGTGAAAAATTTAAGTCGACAGATGTACCTGTCAAGTGCAGTGAAATCTGTCAACAATTCCTACCCATGGATCCCACTAGTAGTAGTCTTTTATCAAATCAGGTCTGAAGTACCACCAATCTTGCATCATTGGTTTTTCATCACCCTTTAGATGTCAATAAATTCAGTGGAAAGGAACATTTTGAGGCTTCTTTTAAAAAATACTTATTTCTGTTATTTTCAAGGAATTTCATTTGGCATCAAATATTTAACAATTTGGCACTAGACATTGAGTTTGGTTGAGCGGTAAATGCTGAATACTCAGTATCATGTAATCTTATAGTATCATATTACATGTAGAATTTGGCAGCATAAAAGGCCACAAAACAAAACATTTAGTTCCAACTATAATGCCGGTTTAATTTTGGGTTATCTATGGTTTTTTAATATAAATAAAAATGACCTGTTATTGAGACATTTAACTGTACAGCATCGAAACAGACAACTAAGACCAACTGACTAATGGGCACCTTTCCATATTAATCCCATCTCCTTGCACTTTGTCCTTCGCATCCTCCGATGCATGGGCTATTCAAGTGCACATTTAGACAAGTCTAAAATGCTGCACGAAACCCAGCTTTAATAATTTTCTGAGGCAGAGCATTCCAACTACTTAGTGAAGTTGATCCTTCTCAGATCCTCTCCAAATCTCTTCCCTCTAACCCTAAATAGTACAGTACAGGAACAGACCCTTCAGCTCACAATGTTATCTGCTTCCACGTAATTCATATTCCTCAATTCCATAGAAACATAGAAAATAGGTGCATGAGGAGGCCATTCGGCCCTTTGAGCAAGCACCGCCATTCATTGTGATCATGGCTGATCATCTACAATCAGTAACTCGTGCCTGCCTTCTCCCCATACCCCTTGATTCCGCTAGCCTCAAGAGTTCTGTCAATCTCTCTTTTAAATGTATCCAGTGAATTGGCCTCCACTGCCTTCTGTGGCAGAGAATTCCACAAATTCACAACTCTCTGGGTGAAAAAGTTTTTTCTCATCTCAGTTTTAAATGGCCTCCCCTTTATTCTTAGACTGTGGCCCCTGGTTTTGGACTCCCCCAACATTGGGAACATTTTCCTGCATCTAACTTGTCCAGTCCTTTCATAATTTTATAAATTGTGGATACATAATTCCCTAGGTATCCAAAATCTCTTAAATGCCACTAACGCATCTGCCTCAACCACCGTCCCTGGCAGCAGTTCCATGTTCTTGGGCGTTCCAGAGAAAACAATGCATGTCTGCCCAACCTCTCCAGTAGCTAATGCCCCCTATTCCAGGCAATATTATGCTAAACCCCCTCTGCACCCTTTCCAGAACCTCCACATCCTTCCTGTAATGAGGCGACCAGAAGTGCACACAATACTCCAAGTTCAGCCTAACCAAAATCCTATAAAGCTGCATCATGAATTCCTGACTCTAATACTCAATGACCCAACCAACATGCACACAATATGCCTTCTTTACCAATATCTGCTTGTGTTGTCACTTTCATCCTAAAATCCCTCTGCACATCAATGCCACTAAGGGTCTTGACATTAACTGTATAATTTCTCCTTACATTCGACCTCCCAAAGTGCAAACCCTCATACTTACTTGGATCTACCATTTCTCCACCAATTCCTGCAGCTAACCTATATCCTGCTGTACATTTTGATACCACCTGCAACCCCAGCAATATTGGTGTCATCTGCAAATCAGTTTAAATGGACATCATGAAATAAGCATTGCGGGTTGAAAGTCCTATCCCTGTAATGTACTGTTTCACCTGCTCCATATCCCTCCATTCTCTGCCTGGGTATGAACTTCTTAAATGTTGCTATTGTTTTGCGTATCAAAATGTCTCGTAAATGTTGCTAATGCATTTGGTTCAATCCTGCCCGGCAGTGCATTCCAGGCACCTACTACGCTCTGTGTAAAACAAACGTCTCTCTCAAACCTCTTCTGCACCCTCTCCAAAGCCTCCATGTCCTTTCTGTAATGCGGTGACCCGAACTGCACACAATATTCCAAATGTGGCATCAGCAGAAATTTATAATAGCTGCAACCTAACTTGTCAACTTTTATATTCAATCCATTGACTAATAAAGGCAAGTATGCCTCACGTGTACCTTACACCCCATTATGTTGCCACTTTCAGGGAGCTTTGAACTTGCACCACAGGATTTCTCTGTATATCAATACTTGTCAGAGTCCCGACCTTTATGTATACTTTCTTCTTACATTTGACCTCCTAAAGTGCAACAGCTCACACCTGTCTGGATTACACTCTTACTGCCATATCTCTGATTTATACATAAATCAAAAGCAGCAGAATGATCCCCAGGTAACACCACTGGTCACAGATCTCCGATTAGAATAACACTACTCCACCATTTCCTTCTATCTTCTATTGCCAAGCCAATTTTGAATCCAATCGACCAGGTCTTTGTGGATAGTATGTGCTTTAGTCTTTTAGATCAGCCTGCCATGAGGGGCCTTAGTGGATGGTTTTATAATGTCCATGTAGTCAACATCCACTGCCCTCATCAATCAACTTCGTCAACTCCTCAAGTTTGTAAGACATGGCCTCACCCAAGTTTAAGACATGATCTCATAATTTTGCACACCTCACTCATGACCCCCCCCCCCCTCCTGCCCCCTTAACCTCCAGTGAGAACAGACCTAGCTTCTCAAGTCTCGCTTCATAACTGAACTGTTCTACTCCAGGCAACATTTGATGAATCTCCTCTGCAAACTCACCACCGCACCACAACCATACCCTCAATGGCATGACCAGACTACATGCGGAGCGCCAGCTACATTAGGTCATAAGTGATAGGAGCAGAATTATGCCATTCGGCCCATCAAGTCTACTCCACCATTCGATCATGGCTGATCTATCTCTCCCTCCTAACCCCATTCTCCTGCCTTTTCCCCATAACCTCCAACACCCATACTAATCAAGAAATCATTCTGACCTAGATTTTATAAAGTTGAAGCATAAATTCCCTATTTCTATATTTGATGCCCTGATAAGTAAAGGCCAGTATACCGTATGCCTCCCTAACCCATCTGTCTGTGTTACCATGTTACCAAGGTTTCTCTGTTCTGCAATATTCCCCAAGACCTTACCATGCATGGTGTATGGCCTAGCTTCATTAATGATCCCAAAATACATCACCTCATATTTGTCTGGATTAAAATCCAACAGCCATTTATCATCCCATTTCACAGGCACATCGATATCACTCTGCAGACTTGTGACTACTTTCCACACAATCAACCCCACCAATCTTTGTGTCATCTGCGAACCTTCTGACCATGCCTCTCACATCCACATCCAAGTTATTCATGTATATTACAAATATCAAGTGTCCCAACGCTGATCCTTGTGGGACGCCACTAGGTAAGGGAATCAAATAACAAAAATAATCTTCCATTGTCCAGCCCATTTTGGATCCGGTTTGCCAACTTTCCATGGATCTCAAGGACACTAACTGTTTACCATGTGGAACCATGTGAAAGGCTTGAATCAATCTCCCATGTTCCCATCTCTTCTCATCTTCCTGTGCTATTGCTTCTTAAAAGTTGCAATGTTTTCTGTCTCAACATCGACCTATGTCAAAACATTCGATGTGTCATTAATCTTATGATCATATGTTTTTGACTTCAATCACCAGCAATGGATTTCAATGTAAAAATCAAGGCTCATGGCAAACCAATTTAGCTGCTCTATGAAGTGCAGCTTCTGATTTACTATTCCAATGATATACTTAATTTTGCTTTGCAGTAATATCATTGTCCTCCAGTTAAGAAGCAGGTATAAAGCCAACACACAGGTTACCAAAATGATGGACAGTGAAATATCTAATTTATTTACCACAAGCGATCTTGACTGACCTCCCCCATCCCCCTTCTTAGACTGTCGCTAGCAAAAACATTCAAACATACATTCAGCCAAGTGAAACAGTATAATACCCGCACATTACACGGGCCTGCTTTCTGCATGAATTTGGTGGTATTTGTTGAACAGCTGTACTCGCCAACATAGGTAAATACTCTCAGGGCATATAACTGTGAATTTACTACCCCTACCATTTGATGGCTTAACAAGTAGCGATGTAATGGAGATAAAACATTTGTGATAGTGTACATACATTGCATCAGTCACTGGTATAAATAAACGGAGTCACATTGTTTCTCAATGTATTGTACACTTTGCTTAAATGCACAACAGTCAACCCTTTCAACTCTATATGATTTAGGCCTAGCCGATTATATCTGGCAGGACATGCCTACAAAGCTACGCCGTGACTACAAAATAATGACAAGGCATAGTCGTAACATCTATGCTGAAACAATTTCCTCTTTAATGTAGTTTTAATTTCCACATTATTAATGCCTGTTAATTGCACTTGCATTAACT
Organism: Amblyraja radiata; assembly: GCF_010909765.2. NCBI lineage: Eukaryota > Metazoa > Chordata > Chondrichthyes > Rajiformes > Rajidae > Amblyraja > Amblyraja radiata. The sequence continues at coordinate 153,733,421 of NC_045956.1, forward strand.
GGAGAATTGATCATATTTTATACGGGCAGTTTGTGGATGATTTGATCTACATTAGATATAGATTTGTAGTTGATCAAATATAATTTCTTAGACACTGGCAGTGGACCTTTCAACAGACTTTACATATTCAGTATTAATCTATTTATAGTGTTTATCAATGCAGACACTCAATAATGAGTAAATGTTAAGCCAATACATGTGTTAACCAAATGTACTGGGCAAAGCTTGCTATGGTCGTATCCTGAAAGAATATGTATCAAATAAAAATTAGCATTGAATGCTTAAATTAGAAGATATGCTTCTAGGTGTGCACTTTCAACCTGGTTCAGATCTACCATCAAAGAAGGACAACGAATAAAGGAAAAACATCTGAAGATGACACAATATATTTTCTTTAAGCTACTGTGTAGTTTCCAATAGTTATGCAAAAGGAACAATTTGAATTTCAAAATAACATCATTTATACAGAACTGGAATTGCAATTAGAGTTTTTTAAATAAAACATTAAATAAGATACACAAACTCTTAATCGCTGTAAAAAAAAAAATCGAGGATGGTTATTGGAGTGAACAATGACAATCTTCAAACTATGGAGTACAGCAAATGAATGAAAAAGGTCTGAGCCCCAGATTATCTCACCTCCTTCAAGGCTTTATGCCTTTGTTTGGAGAAGATGCCTTTTCCTATGAATACTTCTATTATTATTTAAGGTACTATGACTGATTATTATGGTGCAATTCTTGCAAGAACATGACGTGGATTTTTATTTTCACATTGCATTTGCCTTTTTACAAAGATCTCTTGACACCATTTGCACCATTGTGAAGAAATGTATAAACCAGCATAATTTCAGGTACAAATTTTGAACTATTTTACAAGTACAATGTGTGTGGAGTGGGGAAAACAAGAAACTGTACATTAAATCCAAATAAATTAGTCAATTCAAAACAGGAATGATGACGGAGATTATCTTTTGTTTCCTTATTTCATGAAATACCAGTGAAAGCACCACATAGCATGTAAGAATTATCCAACATGATTAGACATTTGTAAGCCTCATTGATCCACAGTTCCACTTTATTTCAGGAGAAGCCTCCATTCCTGCCAATTATTTCAACATTTAGCTTTCGCTGGGATGAACTGGATTGTGACTAAATTTATTTCTTGTTAGCCTGAATGACCTGAGGAATTTGCAGCATACAGTGCCCTCCATAATGTTTGGGACAAAGACCCATCATTTATTAATTTGCCTCTGTACTCCACAATTTGAGAAATGTAATTTAAAAAATTCACACGTGGTTTAAGTGCACATTGTCAGATTTTATTAAAGGGTATTTTTAAACATTTTGGTTTCACCATATAGAAATTACAGCTGTGTTTATATATAGTCCCCCCATTTTAGGGCACCATAATGCTTGGGACACATGGCTTCACATGCGTTTGTAATTGCTCAGGTGTGTTTAATTGTGTCCTTAATGTGGGGATAAGAGAGCTCTCAGCACCAAGTCTTTCCTCCAGTCTTTCCATCACATTTGGAAACTTTTATTGCTGTTTATCAACATGAGGACCAAAGTTGTGCCAATGAAAGTCAAAGAAGCCATTATGAGACTGAGAAACAAGAATAAAACTGTTAGAGACATCAGCTAAACCTTAGGCTTTCCAAAATCAACTGTTTGGAACATCATTAAGAAGAAAGAGAGCACTGGTGAGCTTACTAATCGCAAAGGGACTTTTATATGTTGAAGAGAAAACTGAAGGGGATTAGCCCCCAAAACAAGCATAAACTAAAGATGGCTGCAATACAGGTCTGGCAGAGCATCACCAGAGAAGACACCCAGCAACTGGTGATGTCCATGAATCACAGACTTCAAGCAATCATTTCATGCAAAGGATATGCAACAAAATACTAAACATGACTACTTTCATTTACATGACATTGCTGTGTCCCAAACATTATGGTGACCTGAAATTGGGGGACTATGTATAAACACAGCTGTAATTTTTACATGGTGAAACCAAAATGTATAAAAATGGCCTTTATTAAAATCTGACAATGTGCACTTTAACCACATGTGATTTTTTTCTATTACAAATCTCAAATTGTGGAGTACAGAGGCAAATAAATAATTGATGGGTCTTCGTCCCAAACATTGTGGAGGGTGCTGTATCTCATGTATATGATGACGAAGCATGTGTTAGCAAAGGCAGTGAGGAGAAAATAAATTATATTAATTGACAGTGTACTTCACGGAGGCTTCAATGCCAATGTGAAAACAGACTAAAATATACAGCACTTAACATTTCAGTCATAAATCAAAACCTTACGTGCATGAATAGCTGGAAATCCTATGCAACGCTAATATCCCTCAAATAAAGTTTCTCTGATTGAGATGGCGCACAAATCCAATCAAAGATAAGATCATGAGGGTGCAAAGAAATAGGAGGAATAGGTAAGAGTAGGCCCCATAGCTCTTCCAGGCTGCTCTGCATTTTGAAGGCTGATCTTCTGCCTTCAGTACTGCTTTTTTGGGTTATTGCACAGGCTGTTTGGAGATCAAAATCTTAAAAATCTATCAATTTCATCCTTTAATGCATTCAACAACTGAATAACCACATCTTCTGAAATGTGGGTGAAGATTGGGTAGAGAAAGAGTAAATGATGCAGTTATCTATGGAAGCACCCTGAATGATTGAGACTCTGAAAGTGAAATTTCAGGGAACATTCATTAAAAAATGTGGACTTTGAAGTCTGATGATTTTATTATAACACTGCAAAGGATCATTATTAGTTATCTCCAATCCCACGTTACACAGCAAAAAAAACTACTTGCCTATTCGGACCATGTGGGGCGGGAAATTTAGAAATCAATGATTTAGATAGGTACACTACAGAAACAGGCCCTTCCAACTAATCTTATACATGCCATCATTGATGCCCATCCATACCCATTAAGCACTTTCTTTGTTGCTTATCTGCTTTGGTCAGATTGCATGCCTTCAATGTTCATCGGTTCTTGAACTGAAATAACTCCATCACTGCCTTCGGCTTTCATTGTATGATTTCAGTAGGATCCTTCTTCTTAGGATCAAGAATGACTCACCTCGATTCTGTCTGAAGGGCCTGTCCCACTTACGCGACTTTTTCGGCGACTGCCGGCACCCCGTCATAGGTCGTTACAGGTCGCTGAAAATTTTCAACATGTTGAAAATCCAGCGGCGATCAGAACAAGGTACGACTCTTTGGGCGACTACTCACGACCATACAGGCTTCACCCCGCGCGCGACATGTCGCCTGGTCGTGAGTAGTCTCCTAATCACCCAAAGAGTCGTAGCGTCTTTCTGGTCGCCGCTAAATTTTCACCACGTTGAACATTTTCGGCAATTTTTCTAACAAAATATGACGGGTGCCTGCAGTCGCTGAGAAAGTCGCGTAAGTGAGACAGGCCCTTTAATAGAGTCTGAAGCGACTGATAAGGCCAATGTGGATCTGCAGACTCTTCAGACAGGATAGGAGATATCATTTGATGAACATTTCAATGGCCTTGAGATGCCTGCTGGAGGTAGTCTTCTCTCCAAGCCTCATAGGCATATTGGAAGGCGGGGATCACCGCTGTTGACTGTGTGTTTTATGCCTAGAGGTTTTGATCTTCAAATACCCTTTTCATCAATCAATGAACTGTTATACTAGGACATTGAAGGCATCATTGTCACCTATCGTAAGCAAAAGATAGCTCCTGTAATATAGGAAGAGGTCCATGTTTTCCAAGGATTTCCCATGAACTTTGATTGTTGCAGGGTAATGTTTTGCGGCAGGGACAGACTGGAAAAGGATTTTTGTCTTGTAGATATTGAGTATTAGGCTCGTCCTCTCATGCATTGCAGAGAACAAATCAACAATTGCTTGGAGCTTGTCTTCACGCATCACCTGCTAGCTACACCTCTGTTACTAAAGTCTGCGTCACCTTGGATGAGAAGTGAGGATGCCATATATAACTTAGTAAAGTACAGTACAGTAACAGGCCCTTTGGGCCATGATGTCTGTATGGAAAATCATGTTGAATTAAAGTAATTCCTGCTGCCTGTAAATGACACATATTATTCCATTCCCTGCATATTCATGTGCCTCTCCAAAAGACTCTTTCATGTCACTATCGTATCTGCTTAAGGGTACTTAAGAAAGTGGCTCTAGATATCGTGGATGCATTGGTGATAATTTTCCAATGTTCTATAGACTCAGGATCAGTTCCTGTGGATTGGAGGGTAGCTAATGTTATCCCACTTTTTAAGAAAGGCGGGAGAGAGAAAACAGGGAATTATAGACCAGTTAGCCTCACATCGGTGGCAGGGAAGATAGAAACATAGAAAATAGGTGCAAGAGTAGGCCATTCGGCCCTTCACTGCCATTCAATATGATCATGGCTGATCATCCAACTCAGTATCCTGTACCTGCCTTCTCACCATGCCCCCTGATCCCTTTAGCCACAAGGGCTGGAGTCAATTATAAAAGATGAGATAACCGAACATTTGGATAGCAGTAACAGGATTGGTCCGAGTCAGCATGGATTTACGAAGGGCAAATCATGCTTGACTAATCTTCTGGAAGTTTTTGAAGATGTAACTAGGAAAATGGACAAGGGAGAGCCAGTGGATGTAATGTGTACCTGGACTTTCAGAAAGCATTTGATAAGGTCCCACATAGGAAATTAGTGGGCAAAATTAGGGGACATGGTATTGGGGGTAGAGTGCTGACATGGATAGATAAGTGGTTGGCAGACAGGAAACAAAGAGTAGGGATTAAAGGGCCTGTCCCACTTGCATGCGATTGCATGCGTCTGGCGCGACCAAACGTGGTCACTTGAGGCGTACGGGCCGTGCGGGGCCGGTCCCACTTCGAAGCGCAGAGGCGTATGGAGTTGTGCGGGGCTGGTCCCGACATCGCGTGGGGCTCCGAAAATCCCGCACTGTCCGAAAATTCTGCGCGCCAACGGCCTGTCGGCCCGCAGGCGCATTGAGGGCATATGCAGCGTCTAGACGTCGTACGCAGTGTCTTGACGGCGTACGCCTATTGCGTGGCTTTGCGATGTGACGTCACCGCCTGGCGTGCCGTTGCGTGATGACGTCACCGCCCAACGCCGTGCGATGCCCAAATTCAGTCGGCCCGCCTCCTGCCCAGCTGATTGGTAAGTATGACGCAAATTACGTCACGCGCGTACTTACCGCGAACTCTGCTTACGTATCTTCACGCCAAACGCATGCAGTCGCATGCAAGTTGGACAGGCCCTTTAGAGTAGAGATTCCAGAAATTCCACGCCGCTGAGAAATGTTCACCCGATGCCGGAGCTCCATCTTCCCGGCAAGAGGGCCTGAAGCATCGGGCTGCCGTAGCGACGACTGCGGAGGCCACAATGGGCCAGACTATGGGTGAACAGGGGACGGGACTGGACTTTACTGCCTTCCCTCACAGTGGGAACCATTGTGGGGAGATTGTTTTATGTTTGTTGTTAAATTATTTAATGTTGTGTCTTATCTTTATTTGTGTGCTGCCATGGCAAGTCAAATTTCACTACACCAATTAGGTGTAGGTGATAATAAATGTCCTTTGTATCCTTTGTATCCTTTGGATTAGCGGGTCCCTTTCAGAATGGCAGGCAGTGACTAGTGGGGTACTGCAAGGCTCGGTGCTGGGACCGCAGCTATTTACAATATACATCAATGATTTGGATGAAGGGATTCAAAGTAATATTAGCAAATTTACAGATGACACAAAGCTGGGTGGCAGTGTGAACTGTGAGGAGGATGCTATGAGAATGCAGGGTGACTTGGACAGGTTGGGGGAGTGGGCGGATGCATGGCAGATTAAGTTTAATGCGAATAAATGTGAGGTTATCCACTTTGGTAGCAAAAACAGGAAGGCAGATTACTATCTAAATGGCGTCAAGTTGGGAAAAGGGGAAGTACAATTGGATCTGGGGGTCCTTGTACATCAGTCTATGAAAGTAAGAATTCAGGTACAGCAGGCAGTGAAGAAAGCGAATGGCATGTTGGCCTTTATAACAAGAGGAATCGAATATAAGAGCAAAGAGGTCCTTCTGCAGTTGTACAGAGCCCTAGTGAGACCACACCTGGAGTATTGTGTGCAGTTTTGGTCCCCTAACTTGAGGAAGGACATTGTTGCTATTGAGGGAGTGCAGCATAGGTTTACAAAGTTAATCCCCGGGATGACGGGACTGTCATATGCTGAGAGAATGGAGCAGCTGGGCTTGTACACTCTGGAGTTTAGAAGGATGCGAGGGGATCTCATTGAAATATATAAGATTGTTAAGGGTTTGGACACGCTAGAGGCAGGAAACATGTTCCCGATGTTGGGGGAGTCCAGAACCAGGGGCCACAGTTTAAGAATAAGGAGTAAGCCATTTAGAACGGAGACGAGGAAACACTTTTTCTCACAGAGAGTGGTGAGTCTGTGGAATTCTCTGCCTCAGAGGGCGGGGGAGGCCGGTTCTCTGGATGCTTTCAAGAGAGAGCTTTTAAAAATAGTGGAGTAGGGGATATGGGGAGAAGGCAGGAACGGGGTACTGATTGTGGATGATCAGCCATGATCACATTGAATGGCGGTGCTGGCTCGAAGGGCCGAATGGCCTACTCCTGCACCTATTGTCTATTGTCTATTGCTTCCACCACTACCTCTGGCAGTGCATTCCAGACATTTAGTACTCAATGTAAAAATACTTTTGCTGCATATCTCCTTTATACTTACCACCACTCACTTTAAAACTGTGCCCTCTATCATTTGACATTTCCACTCTGGGAAAAATGTCTGACTGTCTATGCTATTCATGCCCCTCATCATTTTATAAACTTCTGCCATGTCTCTCCAGTCTCTAGGCAAAGCAATGTAAGTTTGTCCAACACGCTCTAAACCAGGCAGCATCCTGGAAATACCTCGCCAGAACCCACTCCAAAGCCTCCCCGTACCTCTTCAGAACCCACTGCCTCCCCAGAACCCAAAGCCTCCCTGTGCTTCCGGTAAAGTGGAGGCTAGAACTTAACACAATATTCTAATGTGATCTAACCAAAGTTTCATGAATCTTATAACAATGTTCTGATTGATGAAGGCAAGCATAACATTTGCATCCTTTACCACTCTATCCACTTGTGTTGCTATTTTCAAGATCTGTGGACTTGGACCCGATGATCCCACAGTACATAATTGTATTAAGGGTCCAGCCATGAACTCCCCTTACATACAACCTCCCATAGTGCACATCTGATTTGCTTTGATTAAATTCCACCTGCCATTTCTCCACTAATCTGTAACTGATCATCGTGCTTTATCATTTGACAGTTTTGTTCCGTCTTTGACTGTACATACCTAGTTACTAAACTTGATATTAAAAGAGATATGATCATCCATTAAAAAAATATACCAGGCAAAATCTTACAGTCAATCGTCCGTGATTATGTTTTATCAAGATTCAACCAATACAAAGAAAGTGAGCTACAGATATAATTGAATGGAGTGCAAGTGAGGGACATACCAAGTGACTGATGATGGACATATATCTTTACTGTTGGTCACTGGAGTCTGGGTAAATGAAACTTGCTTAGTTGTCGAGATCAGCCAAAGGGCCTGTTTCCATGTTGTACGACTCTATGACTAAAGTTTAGTGTCAGAGCCCACTCAATGCTTGTGTTAGATCTGAGATCTTGTTGAGTTCAGTGAGTAATTTTTCCATGGACTTCAATTGAAGGAGAAAGACCAGTTCACGTTACTTTAGTCTTACTGACTATGGGAAGCATTTTAAATGAGAATAGTTCGTATTCAACCAATTAATTCCCAAGTTATGTTGTCACTACGAAATGTACTGAGTGACTGATGGCATTATGTTTGGTACGATGCACAATTACTGGAGTGCACATGGGGTGTAATGGCAGAGCCAAATTTTGCTGGGATTTCCCAGCATAGTGTTGGGGATAATCTCTTTGATTCTCTGTCGGGTTGAACCCCATGCAGGACTGGAGACAACATTGATTTCAATGGAGAGCTTCCACTGTACGATTAGGACGCAAAGTGCAAGGTAAGTATGATTCCGAATGATCTCCAAAAATTGTACTGTGTTTTAAAATAAATATTAAAAAAACATATGTTATAAATATTTTCTTTACAATTATTTGCATTAGAGTCATAGTGATACAGCGTGGGAACAGGCCCTTCGGCCCAACTTGCCCACACTGGACAACATGTCCCGGCTACACTAGTCCCACGCCCGCTTTTGGCCCATATCCCTCCAAACCTGTCCTATCCATTAGTTTTATTAATCGTTGAATGTCATTGAATGTCAGAGAGATTAAACTACTAACCATCATTGATGTGCTTTTGTCACAAGGCAAAGTTCTGCCTGGGGCATTGCTTCCTGTTTCGGGGCAAAGCATCTGCACTCCATGGCTTTAGGTCTAGTCACTGCAGGCCACCTAGCTTGGAGGCAGTGGGATTGTGAGACTGAGCTCTGCATCTAGCCTGTTAAAATGTGCGGTCCTTGGACAGTAATTCCAGGCTGTTGATCAGACCCAGTACAAACCAGCCCATTACATGGAGCACATGATGAAGCAACATATTAATCATAAACAGTGACAGTCTCCATGGTCATACTTCATTATTGGATACACCCTAGAAAGAATCAATTTATACAATTTGTTTTTATAAAAAATCTTAAATCAGAGATTTGTAAGAGCAGGAGGTGCTCTCCCTTGGTTCAGTGATACAAAACAAAAACACTTTTAACTATTAAAGATGATTAAATGAAGTGCATTTTTCCAACAGAGTCTGTAAAGGCTTATCATCTTCATGAAAAAACATTTTGTTTGCAGAAGTAGAAAAGTCAGACCCATGGATCATCAACCTATCAGGACGACATTGCAAGGTCATAACAAGGCAATGTCTTTTAATAAGATCATGGTACATGATTGTAGCAAAATTAAAAAAATGTTTTCATGAGAACAGAATTAGTTTATTTTCAACATCTGAGCAGCAATAATAGAATAATACAGCAGGAAACAGGCCCATCAGCCCAACTTGTTCATGCAGACCGAAATGCCCTATCCATGCTAGTCCCATTTGGCTGCCTTTGGCCCATATTCCTCTAAACCTTTCCTATCCGTGCCACTGTCCAAGTGACTTTTAAATGTTGTTATTGTACCTGCCTCAATCACATCTTCTGGCAGCTCATTCCATATACCGCACCGCACCACACACTGTGCAGAAAAAGTTGCCTCTCAGGTTCTTAGGAAATCAATCCCAATTACCTTAAACTTATGCCCTATAGTTCTTGTTTTTCTGGAAAGAAATGTGTGCATTCAGTCTGAAGAAGGGTCTCGACCCAAAACGTCGCCCATTCCTTCTCACCAGAGATGCTGCCTCACCCGCTGAGTTACTCCAGCATTTTGTGTTTATCCATCCATCCATCTGTCTCCTCAGATTCTGGTGAACTTCTACCGCTGCACCATCAAAAGCATCCTTACCAACTGTATCACAGTATGGTATGGCAACTGCTCTGTCTCTGACCGGAAAGCACTGCAGAGGGTGGTGAAAATTGCCCAACGCATCACCGGTTCCTCACTCCCCTCCATTGAGTCTGTCCAAAGCAAGCGATGTCTGTGAAGGGCGCGCATCATCATCAAGGACTGCTCTCACCCCAGCCACAGTCTGTTTACCCTCCTACCATCCGGGAGGCGCTACAGGTCTCTCCGTTGCCGGACCAGCAGGTCCAGGAACAGCTTCTTCCCTGCGGCTGTTACATTACTTAACTCTGTACCTCGGTGATTGACAGTCACCCCCCCCCCCTGACACTCCTTCCCCCAGAAAAATTGCACTACTATGACTATATGTACGTATATATATTTATTGCTCATATTCTATGTTCGCTCTTCTGGGTGAGATGCTAACTGCATTTCGTTGTCGCTGTACTGTACACTGCACAATGACAATAAAGTTTGAATCTGAATCTGAATCTATTCCCCTTATGATTTTATACACCTCCATAAGATCAACCTGCAGCCTCCTGTGTTCCAAGGAATAAAGTCCTCCAAATCTTCTTGTGTCTCAGGTCCTGGCACCATCTTCATACATCTTCTTTGTATCTTTTCCAGTATTAATGCAATATTTATAGCCGGATGAACAAAAATGAATACAATACTCCAAGTGTGACCATACCAACATCATGTACAACTGTAACATAATGTACATAACCTCTATACTTAATTCCATGACTGGTGAAGGCCAGCAGGCCAAGAGCTTCTTCACCACCCCATCTTGCTACAATGCCATTTTCAGGACAGAATGCACTTACACTTCAATCACTCTGCTCTACACACTGCCAAGGGCCCTACTGTATATATTTTGCCCTGGATTAACTCCCCAAAAAGCAACATCTGACACATTAAACTTAATTTGCTATTCCTCAGCCCAGTTGCCCAGATGATCAAGATCCCACTGTAAATCTCGAATACCACCTACTTAGTGTCATCTGCAAATTTACCGATCACGCCTTGACAATTCTCATCCTAATCACTGATATAGATGGCAAACAGCAATGGGCCCAGCACCGAGCCCTGAGGCCCACCACTCGTCACAGGCTTCCAGTCAGAAAAAATATTTCGCCACCACCCTCTGGTTCCTTCTGTTGAAGGCAATTCTGTATCCAAAAGGCAAGTTCTTGCTGGATCACATGCAATCTAACCTTCCAGAGCAGACTATCATGTGCAAACTTATCAAAGGCCTTGGTGAAGTTCATATGGACAACATCAACTTCCTTGCCCTCATCAATGTTTATAGTTACTTCTTCAAAAAAGTCAAATTTGTAAAACACAATCTCCCATGAACAAAACCCTGCTGTTTATCCCTCATCTACCGAGACATGTCTGAGGGCATAGAGCACTTCCTCACCTGTAATACAGACTGTCCTCAAGACATCTCCACACTAAAAATATAGTGGAAATATTCACAGAGGACTTTACCATTTGCCTGTAGTTCCACACATAGATGACGATTTTGGTTTCTGACAAGCTCCAATTTCCCTTAATATATTTATAAAATCTCTTTATATTCTCCTTAATCTTATATGTCAGAGCGTTCTCCCGACGCCGGAGTACCATCACCCGGCGAGAACATCGGGCGCCGTGGCGGCGACTGTGGAGGCCTCAATAGGCCCGACTTTGGGTGGACATGAGGATGGGGACTGGACTTTGTGCCTTCCCCCACAGTGGGAATCACTGTGGGGGGATGTTTTTATGTTTTGGTGTTGAATTTCTTCATGAATACTATGTTGTATTTTTATTAGTGTGCTGCAAGGACATCTGAATTTCCCCTGAATAAGGGGATTAATAAAGTCTAATCTAATCTAATCTAATCTATCTCATATCCCCTTTTTGCCTTCCTGATTTCCTTCCTAAGAACATTCCTCAAATCCCTATACTCCTCCAGTGATGCACTTGATCCGAGTTGCCTATATGTGACATGCCTTTTTTCTGACCAGTGCCTCAATTACTACTGCTAGCCTTGCCCTTCACTGTAACAGAACATACTTTCCTTGAACTCTCATGATTCTCTTGAACTTCTACAGGTGTACAGTATAGAGCGTATTGACTGGTTGCACCAAGGCCTGGTTCGGCAACAAATACTAATGGGCGAAGAAGACTGCAAAAAGTTGTGAACACTGCCAGTCCATCACGGGTTCTGACCTTCCCACCATCGAAGGGATTTCCCGAAGTCACTGCCTCAGCACCTTCAGAAACCACCACCCTGGCCACACATTCATTTCAGCCAAGCCTTCAGGAAGAAGATACAGGAGCCTGAAAACTGTAATGACCAGGTTCAGGAACAGCTTCTTCCCTACAGCCATCAGACTATTAAACACTACAACCTCCAAATAAGCTCTGAACAACATAGAATATTATTGTTATCATTGCACTTTTATAGTTTTGTTGTTTATTATGTGCACCTATGTGTATACACACTCATATATATGTGTTTTATTGTCATATGTCCCATATGTCATTATGTATATGTATATATACACACACACACAACTTTTTCTTTCTTGTTTATTGTAGATTGGCTATTGCATGTTAGCCAATCAGAATGCTTAGTAATTATAACTCCGCCTGATTATATGGTTTATAGTGTAAGAACTCGCCTGCTGCCTGGCAGTAGCTGCAGTAGACTGAACGTGTGGTGTACTGCATATGTGATGATGAACTAGACAATAAAGATGCTTATGCTTCAACCTGTGTGAGACTAATATATTTACATGGTGTCAGAAAATTGTGTCTAGCCCGCTTCTGTTTACCGCGATTTATTTTGTTTCTCAGTTTTTATTTGTGAGTGATTTTGACGACATGGCTAACTCTTGTCGAAAGCCAAGCCCACTCGTGTTTGATTCTGATATAGCCGAGCGCTGGCGAATGTTTGAGTGAGACTATGCTCACTATATCCGCATCGTTCACCGAAACATCCCCGATGACCTAAAGGCATCGCTACTGTTGAATCTAGCGGGTCCGGAAGCACACCTTGATGCGAACGGTCTGGTAGTGGTGCCAGCTGAGACTATCGACAACCCAGCGGTCCTGCTAAGAAAGAGACTTTGTGCATCTAATGCTGGTGCCACAAACCTAATTGCTGACCTGAACAACCAACCCCCCCCCCCCCTCCCCCGCTGATATTATTTAAAACTGTTTGGAGCAGAAAAGACACAAAGGATTTCTGCACTCTCTGCCTATTCCCTTTCTCATTGGTCACCCGTCTACTTTCTGCCTGTACTTTAGGTATGACCGCCTCATTATAACGCCTATCTATGAAGCTCTCAGTCACATGGATGATCCCGAGGTTTCAGTTCCCTCACGTGGTCTATCAGGAGCTGCAGTTGGATGCTAGTGCCCTAACTGCCATTCCCACTGCACTTCAACTTAAGAAGAGTTTATAAAGGACAAAACGTTACCATAACCCTCTGCTCAATGATCTTGCCAAACCCCAAGCCTAAGCCTCAGCACTTACCCTCAGACACAGCACTGCACCTCAACACAGGCTCATCCAAAACAGCCACTCCCGAATGGCCATTGCGCTGGTGCCATTGCTTTTATACACTGCTATGAACAGTCATTCCAGTACACCAATAGCTTGTTTCTCCCGTGTTGCCTCTCCTCTCAGCTGCTCACTCTCAAGTGAAACTAGTCTGGCATCATGTAAGCGCCTGCTTTTTAAATCACCCACACTGTTCCTCCTCATTACTCATTGGTCTTATTTTATCTTCCACCTAATCTTAACTTCTGCATAATTAATTCACCCCACGCTTGCACAGTGGGAGTCATGCCTAATTTTCAACAGAAGGAATTACATTTAGCACAGCCGTCATTTTAAGTTGCTGATAGATATAGATTGGTATGGATATCAAATCAATCAGAAAGAAAACTCTGCTATTAATGGCACAGTCTACTGTGTAAAAGCAACACAATAACATGTCAGAAAACACATACCACTTCCGTTCCTAAGGTTACTGATCACCCTAATAGTGTCACTGAAAATGCAATGAACTTTGAAACCTTCCGAGTATACAAATCACAAACAAAAAATGTTTCTGTGAACGAGGCATATTATACAATATCTGTCTGACCTTTCTGAATAGATTGATCATGAAGGATGTTGCAGATCATTACAAAGCTTTGCAATTTGCCCTTCCACAAAAATAACGCTACAGTGGTTCCCTACAGAATTGCATACACATTGCAATTTCTCCATATGTTCTGTGTACAATAATCTGCTGTTTGGCATTTCGTTTGCATAAATAGCAGGCAGAGATATACTGTGTTTAGACCACTAAATGTTAAATCTTATTCAACACATTTTAGTCCCCTTTTCTCCTTTCTTAATTTGCAGGAGCTAATGCACCTGAAGTTTGATTGTGAAAATGCAGATAATAAATGGCCTTGCAGTCATTGAGCAGATTCATTCAGAGCTGAATAATCTTGCTGGCTATTTTGATGGATGCTGTCAACTACTTAAAAATAAATGGATACATTTATAAATAAACGTGCAATTTAATGCTGAATCCATCAGTTTGCCGTTTGTTAAAGACAAAACAGGAAATTGAATGATATGTAGGATAGGTTTAGAGTGAGATTGGCCAAATGTGGGGAAAATGGGACTGGCTTAGGTGGGGCATTTTGTTCAGCATGTTGGCTGAAGGGACTGTTTCTGTGCTGTATGAACCAATGATTCGAAGTAGGAATAGGTCAATTAGCCCTTTGTACCTGCTCTGCATTTAATAAGATCTTGGTTGATCATGGCACCTTCCCACACTAACCTCATATTACCACATGATAGAGGATGCAGCCATTTGGCCCATCAGAGGAATCCCACATATCTCATTCCTCCAGATTATTTCCCTGTAACCTATTCTCTCCTACATGCCAATTAACATCCTGTGGATTATCCTAGCACCCATCAATACTGGGGCATCTTACAGCAGTCAATTGAACTAACAACAATATTTCTTGATTCCCCTAACATCCACAACCTACTGATCTCTGCCTTGTTGATCAACTTAGGTTTAGGTTTATTATTGTCATGTGTGCAGTGAAAAGATTTGTTTTGCACACTATCCAAACAAATCAGATGTACTATACATAAATACAATCAACACAAGTACAATAAATAGAACAAATGGAACTATACCGAGTGCAGAATATAATTCCCAGCATTACAGCACATCGGGTCTATAGACCAATTTCCACAATGGGGTAGAGGTGAATCAGACAGCACCCTAGCTTATAGAAGAAGCTGTCCCCAAGTCTGGTGGTGCATACTTTCAAACTCATGTCCCTTCTGCCGGATGGGTGTAGGGAGAAGTAGGTGTGGGACAAGTCTTTGATTATGTTGGCTGCTTTTCCCAAGCAGCGTGAAATGCAGACAGGAGTCAATGGTGGGAAGTCTGCTCCAAAACCCAGCTAAGCTTCTACAGCCCACCTTGAGTTCAGAATTCATTATCTTTTGGGTGAAGAATCCTAATCTCTATCCTGAATTGCTAACCTCCTCTCTATAAAAGGCAGAATCAGGGAGGATATCATCTACTCTGCCAAGACCCATAGGAATTTAATATTTTTAAATGAGATCACTTTTCAATCTTGTTAACTCAAGCGGATATATTCCCAAGATAGGCACAAAATGCTGGAGCAACTCAGCGGGACAGGCAGGATTTCTGGATAATAGGAATGGGTGACGTTTCAACCTGAAAGGTCACCCATTCCTTCTATTCAGAGATGCTGACTTTCTTGCTGAGTTACTCCAGCATTTTGCCTCTATCTTAGGTATAAACCAGCATCCAAAACGAAAAAGGTAGATGCTGGCACTTTGAAATAAAAACAACGTCCTTAAATTCTACTCACTGTTTCCAAGCGAAGGTGTAATTATGGGCAGCTGCTTGGTCAATATTTAAGGCAGATAAAGGGCTAGCAGTTGACATGGGAGGTGATGAGAGAACGTTCGGTGGACAGAAAAGGCAGAGGAAGGGCAGGGAGTGAGGAAGGACAGCTGGCTTGAATTCCACTTATTTTAGAGATGCCTGACGGGTAAGGTGTGGATAGGTACGTGCGACTGGGACGTTGTAGCCATTACAGAAACATGTTTAAGGGAGGGGCAGAACTGGCTGCTTAATGTTCCAGGATACAGGTGCTTCTAGAGAGACAGTTCTCATTAATCAACAGTTATTGATTAATGAGGACATCATGGCAATGATTAGAGGTGATATTACTGATGGTTCATCCAGTGCAGATATATGGTTGGAGCTGAGAAACAAGAAACCTTGTTGGGAGTGTACTACAGGCCCTCAGATCTCAACAGCAATTAGAAGAGCCAATATGCCAGGAGATTGCAGTCAGCTGTAGAACTAACAAGGTTGTCGTAGTAGGGGATTTTAACTTTCGCAGTATTGACTGGGAATGTTTAAACGGGGCAGAATTTGTCAAATGTATTCAGGAAAGTTCCATTATTCTCCCTACTTCCTGTTATCACAACTATAATCGAGTTTCACCCTCTGAAACACGTTTGTATTCATATACTGAACAATTTCAATAGATTTACAATAGAAATCAATGGAACCACATTGCAGGTGAAGTGCAATGTACAACTTTTAATGTCTTGTAAGTTTAACAAAGACTACATTTCCATCTTGATTTTTTTCTAAAAGACTGCCTTGCAGATTGTAATGGCATCCTGTTCAGACATACTCACATTAAGACTCACTAAAGGGCCTATTATTGGCTCAACCTTCAAAATACACAATGGCATTCCATAGCTATGCAAAATAAAAAGGTATTGGAGTTATCCGAGAAACTAAGATTCATTGACAAGAATATCATTTTGAATTCAAAAGTACATTGCTGTAATAAATAATGTGATAAACATTGGAAGCAAACTTTCAATTTCTGTAAGGAAAGCTAGCTAGATATTTTGTTGACCTCTGAGGAACAATGAATGATTATTTCCAGCTACACTGTTGGCTTATGAAGGCCTGTTATCATATATTTCTCCAGAAATTACTGAATGCATTCACTCAGCTTTCTATACTTTCAAACCTTTAGCAGTGGCAGGAATCTCAAAAGATAAACACTCTGCACAAAGTGCTTGCAAGGCATTTAGCTCTTCTATGTTTTAATTACAATAATTATCCAAAGCACAGGCTCAGCCCATCCTGTCAAACTTTCCTATTGTAAATCGTATACTTTTCATCTGAGAGGTTAGAAATTTGGAAGAAATAAACAGGTACTGCTGGCTAGAATTTGAGTGCAGAACAAGAGATCAGTAGCCATAATCACAGCCGGGTGGTTTCTGGCACTGCTGAGAAATCATCAGTGTTGTCTAATGTCTAAATATTGGAATTGTTGTTGTCAGATGGACTAAAAATAATCAGAAGAATAATTATTCCTTCAAAGTGATTGAGTGTACCAATCCTGTTTGAATCAGTTAGATCTCCCAGACAGAAGTTAGTTGGTGATTGTACCACTCTACATTTCAAGAGTAAGGTCTGTATTTTTTTTGTTTAAAATATTTATATAGAAGTCCTCAAAAGAGGGAATATGCAGATGTGGGGAGTAAAGAGAGCAGCATAAAGGGGCTGTCCCACACGGGTGACCTAATCCGTGAGTTAACAAGACTGTCTTCGACCTTCAAGCGCGAGGGCACTCGCCTGGAAAACCTCGAGCTGGATCGACCGACCACACACACACACACACACACACACACACACACCGCGAAGGCGGAGGCCAGGGAAAGCGGGGGAGGGCTGTCTGCGCGATGAAGAGGAAGGTAAACGGCTGCCACAGTGTACGGTAAGTCCTTTAGAGAGTGCAGTGGGGTGGGGAGGGGGGGGGGAGAGAAGGAGAGAGAAGGGGGGGAGAAGGGGAGAGAAGGGAGGAAGAGAAGGGGGGAGAAGGGGTGAGAAGGGGGGGGGGGGGGGAGAAGGAGTGGAGACACTTTTAAGAAGCCAGACAACATAATAAAGTTTAGCGGGCATTTTACCAGTTATCCTTGGTCCTGAAAACTCCAATGAGCCAATCAAAATGCCCGGCGTACGGCTGCCTGTAACTATATTGCAACCCCACTCCACTGCACTACGAGTCAAAAAGAACCATGCCGACCAAATTTTACTCGGGGAAACCTTTTCAACATGCTGAAAACTTTTCTGTGACCTAGCTGAGGCCACGAGTATTCAGGAACTGCCATCGAGCATGTAGGAGAGTTCCAGCGACCTCGTAGGACCTCCTAGGACCATGTGTCGACCATGATGCAAGTTTGAAGGTTGAAGACACTCTTCTAAACTCGCAGATTAGGTCGCCCAAGTCGCCCTTTAGTCTGAAGAATGGTCTCAACCCAAAACATCACCCATTCCTTCTTTCCAGAGATGCTGCCTGTCCCGCTGAGTTACTCCAGCAAGTTGTGTTTACCTTCAGCATAAGAAATGCTGGACTACCAGTCCTGGACTTGCCAACTTTATTGCAATGCCAGGCATTACAAATACTGATTTGTAATGATACAAAAACTACAGAACATGCGGTGATTCTAGAATTAAGTGCAAGAGAGTGCAATCACAGAGGTCCCTGAGAGTGCAAAGCTGCATTTGTTCCAAACTGAACCACAACAGTATTTCAAACGGCAGCAAACAAAGCAGTAGCGTGACATTGTTTGTGTGGTTCAGTGTCATGATTTACTGTGCCTTGGTCCCTCAGAGTTTACCATCCCTTTCCTGCTTGTGATCTGCTGAATGACCTTGCACTGAGAACCGTTAAAGCAGAATAGTATCTTTTTTTTAATTTTCCAATTCAGCATGCTAGAAAATTGACTACAATTTACAAGGAAACAAAAGCCAGAGGATATTTGATATTGCATATAAAACTGTAAAGAGGTGAATAGAAGGGCAAAATGGGGCAATAGAGTTGGATGAAAGCATTTGAGGTAGAATTATACCTTGTAAAAGCCATTTTCAACCTCTCACTTCTGAGGTTCCCACCTGCTTTAAAAGGCCACAATAATACCGGTGCCCAAGAAGAGCAAGGTGACGTGCTTCAACAACTATCGACCAGTAGCACTAACGTCTGTGGTGATGACGTGCTTTGAGAGGTTGATTATGGCGCATATCTACTCCTACCCCAACAAGACCCTCGCCCCACTGCAATTCGCTTACCACCACAACAGATCAACGGTGGATGCGATCTCATGGCTCTCCACTCCGCTCTGGACCACTTGGACAACATAAGTCAGGCTGTTATTCATTGACTACAGCTCGGCATTAAATACCATCATCCCCTCCAAGCTGGTTACCAAGCTCTCAGATCTGGGTCTCTGTGCATCCCTCTGCAATTGGATCCTCCACTTCCTCATCCACAGACCACAGTCTGGCCGCATTGGTGGAAATGTGTCATCCTCGATAACAATCAGCACGGGCGCACCTCAAGGCTGCGTGCTCAGCCCCCTGCTTTACTCACTCTATACTCTATAGTCGGACATAGTGTGAACTCCATCATTAAGTTCGCCGACGACACCACTGTTAAGGGACGTATCACTGATGGTGACGAGTCAGAGTGTAGAAGTGAGATCGACCGATTGACCAAATGGTGCCAGCACAATAACCTGGCTCTCAACACCAGCAAAACAAAGGAACTGATTGTGGACTTCGGAAGGGGTAGGATGGGGACCCACAGTCCCATTTATATCAAGGATGGTGGAAAGGGTCAAGAACTTCCAATTCCTGGGCATGCATATTTCTGAAGCTCTTTCTTGGTCCCAGCACACAGATGCAATTATAAAGAAAGCACATCAGCGCCTCTACTTCCTGAGAAGATTACGGAGAGTCGGTATGTCAAAGAGGATTCTTTCGAACTTCTACAGGTGCACAGTAGAGAGCATGCTGACTGGTTGCATCGTGGTTTGGTTCGGCAACCTGAGCATCCAGGAGCGGAAAAGGCTGCAAAAGGTTGTGACCACTGCCCAATCCATCATCGGCTCTGACCTCCCCACCATCGAAGGATTCAATCGCAGTCGTTGCCTCAAAAAGGCTGCCAGCATCATCAAGGACCCACACCATCCTGGCCCCACACTCATCTCTCCGCTGCCATCAGGTAGAAGGTACAGGAGCCTGAAATCTGCAACATCCAGGTTCAGGAACAGTTTCTTCCCCACAGCCATCAGACTATTAAACACAACTTCAAACAAACTCTGAACAATAATAGCCTATTGCACTTTATCTGTTTATTTATGTGTGTATAGATATATATATATTCTATGGTACATGAACACACTGATCTGATCTGTATTTATGCCTACAATATTCTGTTGTGCTGCAGCAGGCAAGAATTTCATTGTCCTATCTGGGACACATGACAATAAACTCTCTTGACTTGACTTGACTGTCAAGTTGCCGGCAGTCGCCTGAAAAACTGGCACCTGGAACAGCGACTGTCAGAGTGGAACACACACAAATCGCTTCCTTCACCAGCCCGTTATGCAGGTGGGGGACAGGGCAAGTGGGGGGAGCGCTGTCTGAGTGAAATTTACATGGTGCAAAGCCAAGGTGATACAGACACACACCACGATGAACAGGAAGGTTGGCGCTGTAATTAAGACGGCTAAAGCACAGTCCTTTAAAAGAGGGGGGGAGAAGAGGGAGAAGGAAGGAGAAGGAATGGAGACAACTTTTAAGAAGCCAGAGATACATGGCTGAGAAGCTCGCGGGACATTTAACATTACCGGTCGGTTAACCTTGGTTCTGAAAACTACTGCTTGTAGTATTGTTTTCCCAATGAGCAAATGAAATTCACCGGTCAGCACCAGCTACAACCTACGAGAACCTGGCAACCTACTAGGACCTCCTGGCGACCCACCTAAGGCACGAGAATTCTCGCTTCTCTCCATGGCAGCTTCATTCACGTCGCCGCTAAGTTTTCAGCATGTTGAAAAATTTGCGGCGACCATACTTAGGCCGCGACTAGTTCCCAGAATGCGCAAACTCCTATCGACCATGAAGGCGACTGCATAGTCTCCTGCAGTCACTTAAAAAGTCGCCTAAGTGGGACAGGCCCATAAATATCCTTTATAGGGTAAACTAGTTTTGTAAATCAAAAATGTATTATAAAGAATCAATGGCATTATAGCAAAAGGGTGTAAATTGATCGTTTGTAAATTAAGAAATACCAATCAGCCTAATGTGGATGTCCCATTGTAAATGGTAACCCTTTCCAAGTGTCAAGTGAGTTTATTGTCATGTGTCCCTGTATAGGACAATGAAATTCTTGCTTTGCTTAAGCACACAGAAAATAGTAGGCATTTACTACAAAACAGATAAATGTGTCCATATACCATGATCTAAATATATACACACATGAATAAATAAACTGGTAAAGTGCAAATAACAGAAAGTGGTTGGTAATAATCAGATAATCCAATGGTTGTTTTACAATCCTATCGTTTTAAATGACTGCTTCTTAATGTACAGTCATTCCCAAGATGTCCCCTTTTTAAAATTACAAACAAAAATCACATTTTTTCTCAATCACAATGGAACAGATATAGATTGAGATATAACATCATTGGAAAAGTTTTAAATCTCTTTTAGTAGCTGCCATTTTTAATATTGTGTCAGTTAATTTCTTGCATAAATTAGTTAGATCATTGTCAGCCATTTTCACAGTGCAATGAAATAAGCTAATGTTTCCTGCTGGAGATAGAAATTTGTAGATAGAGTTGTTCTATGGTTTTCAGAATGGGAGAAAATAGTTGACGGGTATCATGCTTGTCTTAAGAGTCATAGAATTATAGGGCATAAGAACAGGTCCTTTGACCCACTCATCTGCAATAATCTCATTAATCCGTACTTGGTCTTGGTCACCATAGTTTTGTGTAGTCAATAGACAATAGATAATAGGTGCAGGAGTAGGCCATACGGCCCTTCGAGCCAGCACCGCCATTCAATGTGATCACGGCTGATCATCCCCAATCAGTACCCCGTTCCTGCCTTCTCCCCATATCCCCTGACTCCACTATCTTTAAGAGCCCTATCTAGCTCTCTCTTGAAAGTATCCAAAGAACCGGCCTCCACCACCCTCTGAGGCAGAGAATTCCACAGACTTACAACTCTCTGTGTGAAAAAGTGTTTCCTCATCTCCGTTCTAAATGGCTTATCCCTTATTCTTAAACAGTGCCCCCCTGGTTCTGGACTCCCCCAACATCCTGGAGAATCAAGTTAAAGGAACGTGGAGGACAATGAAAAGACATATTTAGCTATTTGGATTGCAGAAATGTGTATCAGCGTGTAGCAAAATGAGGGAGGAAAATATCCAGTGAACATCAAGTGAAGCAGGAAAATGGGAAACCTCAGACTGAAAAAGAGCAAGGGAAGAATGTGCCAAGTAAGTTATGAAAAGCAGGATCTGGTGAAAAAGATAAACTGGCCACAATATTTTAACCACTGTGAATGAGATTAGCAGGTCAGCTTTCTCAGAAAAGCCAAGACCTTCCTGGCTGCAACAGCACACTTTGCAATGCACTTACCAGCTCAGCCACCTTTAGCTTACCAAAGCAATTTCTCACTGGCCCTGGAACAAATTATACAATCTTTCCTTGTGCAAAGTGATGTCCATTACCAGTATAACCAACGCCTAATCAGCAGGCCTGACAACTTCTGATCAATAAATTCACAGGTGCCAATACAGTCTCTGTTACAGCAAACTTTAAACATTAACTGAGAAAGAATGAGTACGGCCAATTATCCGGTAACCAAGCAGATCTCTGTGAATGTTACAAAGTAAACTGGCCAGAGACAAATTCTTTTCTCGAAAATATCTGACAGACAAGTTAGCAAACTTGCAAAGAAACCAAAGTGTGAGAAGTCTATCTATAAAGCTGCAGGTGGACTAATAATAAACATGCCTGTTCATTATGTTGGACTTATCAAAGCAGTGTCCAGGCTCCTGTCATATATTTATTGCACTGCTCACAGCTATGAAGACCTTAGTATATTTTGTCTCTTTCTTTGTCCTCAACTACTGATCAGAAGGTGCACTATTGCAGCATTTTATACCTCTTGACTTGATTTCATCTGTTGAAGGGGAAGGCTTTAAGAATGGCTGCTGCAAGAACAACAACTGGCAAATCAACATTATAGACAACCAGACACTTCTAAAATTATTGCTTTTCTAATGAAAGCAAGGACAGAAAGTGGACCGTACAGCTATATTTTAGATAGAAACCAGTACATTGGAAGGAACTAGAGATAACATCAAAATACAATCACATCATCAGAAAGAAAAGCCAAAGAAACAGCTTTCATCATATATTTCATGTCACTTCAGTGATACTTTCTATTAAGTACATGTTAATAAATAACACAAGGTCAGCTAACTTAAGTTGCATCCCTAACCTTGCTTTAATAGTTCCTCCCTGTTTCTGCAAGTTCATCGCCTGCTATTTGCTGTGCCTTATGGACCTGTCCTACTTAGGCGATTTTTCAGCGGACTGCCGGCGACTGTCAAGTTGCTGGCAGTCGCCTGAAAAACCAGGAACTGGAACGGCGACTGTCAGAGTGGAACACACACACACACACACACACACACACATCGCAAAGGCGGGGGTCAGGGCAAGCGGGGGGAGTGCTGTCTGAAATTCACACTGTGCAAAGCCAAGGTGATGCAGACACACACCGCGATGAACAGGAAGGTTGGTGCTCTAATTAAGACGGCTATCACAGTGTACGGTAAGTCCTTTAAAAGAGGGGGGGGGGGGGGTGGGGAGTGGGAGAAGGAATTGGAGCCAACTTTTAAGAAGCCAGTTAACTTTTAATAAGCCAGAGATAAATAGCTGTGAAGCTCGGCGGACATTTAACATTACCGGTCGGTTATCCTTGGTTCTGAAAACTCCTGCTTACGTTTTTTTCCCCCAATGAGCCAATGAAAATGACCAGTCAGCAAAGGCGATTAACTAAAACTACCTACGACTACCTACAACTACATGGCGACCCCACTACAACTGCACCTACGACTACAGGATTATTGATTATCTCCATGGCGACCAATTTTTGGTCAAAGAAAAATTTTCAACATGTTGAAAAATTTGCAGCGACCATACTGAGGCTGCGACTAGTTCCCAGTGCGACCTTAAAGGAGCCTCACCAGAAACCACCAGCGGACCTTGCGTCTTTGAAGGAGACTCACCAGAGACCACCAGCGAACATGTGGCTGAGTCCTGCACTCTCCTGCACTCGCTTAAAAAGTCGCCTAAGTGGGACAGGCCCATAACTGTGTAGACAGAGATAACTCTCAAAACTGTGTTGCCCTGAATCTCATAAGTTTCTTACAATGAAATACTTATAGGCTGTGGGCCAAGCATCAAAAATGTGTCTAGAAATCAACTTTCATGACCCATTTCTTGGAACTACATGAAATTTTGCACAGATTTAGATAAAATATAATTGAGAAGGAAGTCATAACTTGTCAGTGCCAAAAGTTGCACACTAGTTAATTAAACTAATTAGAAAAAGTAAACTAAACTAAAATTAAACTAATCGAAAAAGTAAGCACCATCAAGTGTCCAATGCCCATATTACACCTTGGGGAGCCAATTTCCGTGTTGCAGTCTATTTAAACCATATATTATTATACCGTATATATATATGACGTGAATATGACTGTAATCATATATAATTATGTATAATTATATTATATAAAAATAATATAATTAATATATTTGTGAGTGTGTTTTTTAAATGAGACTGCCGCAGAGGTCCGGTTCCTGATCAATGGGTGAGCGCAGTTCTTGTGGGTTCCCCCGTTTACTGAACCCCACTGACTGCCAGTGTGTAGAGTGGGGGTCAAGGCCATTGTGGGACTGGGGCAGTGCTAGGCTAGGGGAAGGCCAAGGCATCTTCCACTGAGAGGAAAATGCCTAACCCTAACTCGCCCCCCTTCCAGAGCTGCCCACGGCTGGAGCTGGAGCCGCCTTGGGACTAGCTGCGGGCTCCATACGTGTGGCCACTCAGCGAGTCCACCTCGGCCAGCATGCCCTTCTGGATCATCGTGGTGATGATGGTGGGGAGCAGCACTGCCCTGCACGCCGCCCGGGCCGCCTTCAGCACCCCCATAGCGCCGGCTCAGCCAGTCCGCCCGCTCGCTCGCTGCAACACCGGCCAGTTGGCAGCCCGACCGACCCCTCTCATCACCCACCGGCGGCCCGACAGCCCAACCGATCCTCCACAGCATCCATCGGCCTACCGATAAGCCCGACGACAGACCAACCGACTGACCCTAACCCTGACCATAACCCTAATCCTAGCTCTACATTTGTTATTTATCATTTTTATTTAACAAGTTCACATCATAACTTTATAAAGATAAATCAATTGAAAAACAAAATTTTCAGCAAGGTTAGCATTACTTTTATTCCTTGGAAATCTTGTTATTATTTTGAAGTAATTAGGAGGCAGCCATGATCTCAGGGTCCTCGCTGCCTAGCGACCATAAAACAAAGCGCGGGATTGGTCAATTTGCGTCCGACCTCAATGTCAAACGTGCATTGATTGGACAATTAGTACTTGGAAAATTGGAAGTTTTTCCCATATTTCAAAAAGATGTGCAGGTTTTGGTCTTGACGAGTTTCAGGTATGATTTATATAATATTTTTACACAACATGTTAAAAATTCAGGTATTTCCGTGAGTTGGGTCACGAACTTGAACGAAAAAGCTCCTCGGCCCACAGCCTATTATGGTGCAATTTCACAGGCACATTAATGCAACAACACAACAAATAAATGTGCAATAAACAATAATACAATTAATAATCAATTATATAGGTAACCTCACCAGAATATTGCAAGTCAAAGTGCAAGATGCAACCTGTAAAAAATCTACTGTAGTTCATTGCCGAGGTAAACATGCATTTGGATGGTCGAGAGCTTCAAGTTCCCAAGTGTAAATATCACAAATAATTTTTCCTGGCCCAACCATATAGTCAATAAGGCGAGGAAAGCACACCAACACCTCGACTTAGCATGACAAAGGAAATTTAACGTCTCCAGTCACTCTGAACAATTTCTATGGAGGCCCTTTAGAAATCTCATATCCAGATGCATCACAGTTTGGTATGGCAACTAAGACCACAAGAAATTGTAGAAAGTTCTGAAAGCAGCCCAGTATATCATGGAAATCAGCAATGGCCATCTTAGAACAGGTAGAAACCTCAATGTAGAAACAAAGAACTGCAGATATACCAAAGATAGACACAAGGTGCTGGAGTAACTCAGCAGATTAGGCAGCATCCCTGGAGATAGAAGATGGGTGACGTTTCATGTCGGGACCTTTATTCAGAAGGAGGGTCTGAAGAAGGGTCCCGACCCAAAATGTCACCCCTCCTTTTTCTCAAGTGTGCTGCCTGACTCGCTGAGTTACTTTGTGTTCATTTTAGTAGGAACTTCAGATTGGAGTAGGAAGAGGCTAAAGATGGTTAAAGATGTCCATGAATATCTTACCAAACATTTAAAAGCATCCCACTTTCTGGACCTACCTTACCTTGACTCCATCTTACCTTGACTCCATCTACACTTCACGCTGACTTCGCCCGAAAACAAGTTACTCCAATCAACTTTCACAAATGCCTTTCCAATACCATCAAAGTTGGACTTGCACAAATTAGAACTTTAATTTGTGGACCAGTCCTGTCCTTATTGAAGTTTAGTTTAGTTTATTATTATTTATAGGATAAAGGGTACAATATTTAGATAATTGTGCAAGATAAAGTCCTATTAAAGACATATCCAACAACTCTCATCAACTTCTACAAATGCACCACAGAAAGCATTTTATTAGGATGCATCGCAGTCTTGTTTTGGAACAGCTCCATGGAAGACCACAAGAAATTGCAGAGAGTTGTGGACGTAGCCAGGACCATCATGCAAACCAACCTCCCTTACCATGACTCCATCTACACTTCACGTTACCAAGGCAAGTCCAACAGCATAATCAAAGGCCTGTCTCACCCTGGTCATTCCCTCTTCTTCCCTCTTGCCCGAAGCAAGAGGTACAGAAGTTTGAAAATGCATACCTCCAGATTCAGAGATAGTTTCTTCCGAGCTGTTATCACGCAACTGAATGGTCGACTCATCAGCGGTCCTAACCTCCTCATCGGAGACCTTTGAGATATCTTTATTCGGACTTTATCGGACATGATATCCTGCTCTAAATGCTTTATCTTTAACCCTTTATCCTTTATCTGTCCACTGTGGATGGCTTGATTATATTCATGTATAGTCTTTTCTTTGACTAGATAGCACGGAGTCAAAAGTTTTTGACTGTACCTTGGTATACATGGCAATAATAAACTAAACTTCAGTCACTTGCCCTTCCCAATTCCCTAAGAGTAGGCCAAGTTTAACCCTCTCCATTTTAGAGACCGCTACCTATTGTCTAAATAAACTTTCCCCTGCACATTTGACAAATTCCACCCCGTCTAAGCCCTTGACACAGGCAGTCTCAGTCTATATTCGAAAGTTAAAATACCCCACCATGACAACCCTATTAGTCTTGCAGCTGCCTGCAGTCTCTGATCATACTTGTTCCTCTGTTTAAGAAAGAACTGCATATGCTGGAAAAATCGAGGGTAGACAAAAATGCTGGAGAAACTCAGCGGGTGAGGCAGCATCTATGGATCGAAAGAATAGGTGACGTTTCAGGTCGAGACCCTTCTTCAGGCTGATGTGGGGGTTGGGGGGGGGAGGGGGCGGGAAGAAGAAAGGAAGAGGCGGAGACAGTAGGCTATGGGAGGGCTGGGAAGGGGAGGGGAAGGAGGGAGAAAGCAAGGACTACCTGAAATTGAAGAAGTTCATTCCCAATGCCAATTTGAGGGCCGATGCTGCACTCCAGAGAAGGTGATTATCCACTTTTTAAAAATTTCTCAACTCCATCTACACAGTCTCATTGGATGGTCCTTCAGTAGTGGTATCTCAGACGATGGCCACCATGTTTTTCTTAATTAGTAAAGCAACTCCCCATCTCTTTTACATCTATATTGTCTATAGCAATTGTACCCTGGAACATTTAGCTGCCAGTTCTGCCCCTCTCTGAGCCATGTTTCTGTAATAGCTATAACATTCCAGTCGCATATACCTGTCACACCTTAAGTTCATCCACCTTACCACCTGTCAGACTACTTGTATTAAAATAAATGCAAATCAATCCATCCATTTTTCCTTGCTCCCTGCCTGTCCTATCTACTGAATGTGCTGTCATTAACCTCTGTATTAACTACTAGCAGCAGCAAACCTGTCTGCCAGGGTATTGTCCCCTTCTTGTCCCTCTTGAACAGGTCACCTCTGCCCCCGAGGAGCTCCCAATTGTCAAAAAAACCTGAATTCCGCCCCACCCCCTCATCCACGATTTCACCTATCCTATCTTCCTATTCCTACCTTCACTAACATGCGATAATATTACTCCCCTGGAGGTTCTGTTTATAACTTACTACCTAACTCCCTGTATTCTGTTTGCTGGACCTCATCTCCCTCCCTAGCTATGTCATTATGTAAAATTTGAACAACAATCTCTGGCTGTACATATTACCCTTTCAGAGTGTCTTGTACCTGCTCAGAGACATCCTTGATGCTGCCATCAGGAAGGCCACACACCATCCTGGCGTCTTCCTTGCAGCCACAAATGTCTGTCTGTATCTCGACTATAAAGTCTCCTATCACTATTCAGAAGAGAAGAGGTCTGAAGAAGGGTCTCGACCTGAAACGTCACCCATTCCTTCTTTCCAGTGATGTTGCCCATCTTGCTGAATTACTCCAGCATTTTGTGTATATCTTTGGCTTAAACCAGCATCTGCAGTTCCTTCCTACACAATGCTTTATGTCTTTCTTGTTTGCACATGGCTACCTCTTATTTGACAGTCTACTTGAGCCAAACATTAAGAAAGGGATGAAAATATAAACATATGTTGCATATAGCTACTTTTTTTTAACCGAACATTTAACATTTTGACTGAAGAAGCTCACATGAATAAATTCAATTGGTTTGTGCCATAAATTTTCTTAACATTTCTTTTGCAGGTAAGCTGCATACAAATTGAACTGTTTTATGATTTTTGTCTATTGACGAAAATCTGGGTTTTTCTTTTCAGCCAGCTCTCTTGACAATAACATTCCCAGCTCTGGTACACGTCAATGGTGCAGAGCTTTCTATTAAGTGATCTGTGCAGCTGAGTAGAATGCCCAGAAATTATATCAAAATAGCTAAAGTGCATATTTGCTGAGCTTGAAAAAAGGGCCCGTCAACGGAGAACCTTGGCAGAAGATCAAGTGCTGATGTGCCACCTTCATAATGCAATACATAAGCCCACTTGCTGCCAATCTTAGAATTAATGGATTGTGATGCCACCTGCTCTCATTTATTTTTCTTTGTTCTTCACTGCTCAACACTCATTTTTCTCAATTCCATGCTCTTAGCTTCCTACCCACACTTTAGTCCCCATTTTGTCCTTTGCTCCGTTTTTTCTCTTTTGTCTCTATCTCCTAAGATGTATATCATGTTCAGAAAAAATTGTACTGAGATAAAACTTAAATAAGGAGGTTAAATCCAAACCTGCAAGTCTGCAGTCAGCCTCTCTCCACCCACCCACCCCCACCCGAACCAAAAAATTCAATTACAGCTGAGAGGAAGTGAACAACACCCGTCAGTAGATGAACAGTATTTTAAATTATTGTAGGCTGTGAAACTGGAGCCTAACATTGTCAATAGATGAAACCAATCAATTTGAAATTCCTCTAATCGCCCATGTAATTCTGAACTGAGCGACGTTAAATGTATCACATCTTGAAGTGATGGAAACCAGAGGGAGGTAGGTAGAAAATCTTTAAACTACCAATTTTGAAATATGGAGGAAGGGAACTGATGTTTATTATATATTTTTTCCATCTGCACCTTGATTGACATTTTGTCTGTTTTCTATTTTCATGGTCCTAATACCCTGTCAATATCTTCTTTCATCGGGTATTAATGATGTCTGTGTCACAATGGAATGCATTTTTTTCCTTCATCTCACATGACTTAACCCTTTTGTACTCTTACCCTATTTATATGTAGGTTTACAGTGTTATCTCTATTTATTGTAAAATAAAAATTGAGCAGCTGACATTTTACAAACAAATAAAGAATTGGCACCAAAGATCACATCGACTAATAGGTCGACCAGGATTTTCCCCCCCATACGCGAACATTTGAAGTTACAGCCACGTGCTTTACATTCAATGTTTCAAGATCTCAAATAACCTTTCTGAAACCATTTTATGTCATTTTTGGGCTTTCTTTCCTTCTGGCTGCTGCTTTATTCTTCTACTTGCATTGATCTGTCCGACGTCTGGTTAATTCCTTGCTTGGTCTCACTCTTCTGCCACCTATATCTTCTCTGCTAACAGTTTCAATGTGCAGAATTACAAATATGAACAAAGGACTCTGTAGTTACAGGCTGGATTTCTGATGCTTCACTGCTGATTGTCACACTAGCACTGTCAGTCTGGCAGGCCTTTAAGGTAATGTTTTAAAATATAATAAAATGTAAGATTTTAAGGGAAAAGAAGTGCTTTTGTGAGCTGAGCATCCAAGGCTGGGTAATTTAAAGAGAAGATGGAATTCCTGTGGTCCTATGGCCACATTTTATATAAACTGCTCCTGAAATAGTTTCTCCATGTACAAGGCACACAACCTATGTGTTTGAAAGAGGTCATATTTTGCTAAGCTACTGTTACTGATTGCAACATGCATTCTCTCATCGAACCTGCTCATGCCATGCGGAACTAATCTCAGAGGTGGTGCTGTTGGACTCAGGTGTGATGCCGCACTGTACACTTGTTTGTCATCATGAGATAACAAGAAGCATAGAGGTGTCCACTTCCATATATTCTCAGAGGATTGTGTGGAGCCAGGGGTCCAGACATCCAGGCAGGATGTCATATGCTCTTCATTTCAAGGAGACAATCCTGTCACAGTGCTAAATGTACATACTGACAACTGCTGTGGATGCACAGAAGAAGGCCACGCAAAGAATCTTCTTCCACTCTGCAGTTTCCCCCTCATCCAGCTGGAGATCTGATCTCTGTTCCACTGAAGCAGCTTGAAGCTTTAAAGGACGAGCAATGTAACACAGGAACAGCTTTATGATCTTTTAGAACAGGAAAATGTCACTCAAGAGCAGATTGTTGTACTCACCAAGCTGCAGGTTGCCTCTTCGTGAACAGATTGCGACTCTTGGTAGAAGCTGGGAATGGAACCCTTGAGCAACACAGAGTTCTTCAGGTGTAAAGGATGCTCCACATCGGTGGCCAGTCATTTTGTCTGAACAAATGGTCTCTTGCAAAGGGAGAATTATGCCATCCACGAGCAGATGCTCTTGTGCAGGAGATATTTAGCATATAGCGATTCATCTTTCTTCAGCCAGAAGAGCAATATGTTCCCATTCAACTTTCCCATTTAGTCATCAGAAGCAAAGTCCTGCTCAAATTCTTCTTGAATAGAGGGCTGATTTAAGATTCAAACAGTTTGGGATCTCTCTACCAAGTTAGCTCCAGGTTTGGAAATTGTGGAATAGTCTGACTGCAAAGAAATTATTGTATCATTGTCTACCCAGTCACTTGGGAGGTGATTTTATGTATAGAGCCAAGGCCGTTACAATCACCTCACTTCAGCTTCTCACGGAGCAGATTCATCTGTGGTCCTGAACAGCAGTTGGAAGTTAGCCCACCCCAGGAGTCACTGAGGACATTTGCATGGACTCTAAATGAAAGGGGGCAATATTTCACCAGCCAGCCTGAAATCATACAAGAGGCCACTGATGTGGCGCTAGGACATTGAAACCAACCGGCAAGACTGTGATATGGAAATGGCACTAGCCTATGTTATTTTATATCGAAGTCACGTGAGTGACTACGAGAAGAGCCCGCCAGCCCGCATGCGCGCCAAATACGTTGAATCATGGCGCGGGAGTCGGAGCACTTCGAAACTGCTCTGGCAGGTAAGTTAATTTTGTTTTCAGCGGGCCGCTGCGGTACAGTGGGTCCGGAGCAGCTGACAGGCGCAGCCTGTGTGGCTGCCGCCGTTGGAGCTCCGAACGGGAGCAGGCGGCCGGATTTGGAGGCCGCCGTAGAGGCTCCGTAAGGAGCTGGGATATGATATTGCGGCTGCCGGAACGGCCAGGTCAGCGATCACTGCAAAAGATTAGCAGCAGCCGGTGGGTTTAAAAATATCCGCTGCCAGGACAGCAACCGCCAGGTAAACTCAGCTGCCGTAGCACCTAGCACTTTTAAACATAGATGCTGCCGGTTCAGCTTACGTTGTATAGCAGCATATAGTGTATGCTCTATTTATAGGGCGGCTATAAATAGAGTTGGCAGGTTTTAATAGCGGTTGCCGCTCGGTCACGTTTGTGACTATTGTAGCAGATAGCATACAAAGGTGATGTTTAATACTTTGGCAATATAATGATGTATCTTATCATGCCAATAAAGGTTTAAATTGAAATTGAATTAAATTGAATACAAAGGACATTTATTATCACATACACCAAATTGTGTAGTGAAATTTGACTTGCCATTGCAGCACAGAATGGGGCTCCACTGGAGCAGGCGGCTGTCAGTGCATCTTATGGCCAATACCTGTACAGATTAATACTCCGAAAGGGAGTCAGCCAGAGGCCTGAGGAGGCAACGCCTGGTCCAGGGTTGCGTTCTATTTCCTCCCCTAAAAAACTCCATTGAGGCTCCAGAAAGGAGCTCCTGGCTTAGGAAGCCTTTTTTGAGCTGTGTCTATCAGACACCTGTGGGAGCAACACCTGGTTCTGGGTGGCGTCATGATAATTTCCGCTCAGCCGAGGGGACTGTTGGAGATTCTTTCATAGAGACTAAAAACTATGTGGATTTCGATAGAGCAGTCGAATCTCTGATCTAATGGGGATATGCTTCTTTTAATCATATGAACAAACTATGCTCCGTGTACCGGTGGCATTAACAGGCGGCTCCAGCCAAATGCCTGTGACAACACCTGGCAGGGTTGCAGTATTTCTCCCACTATGTCGTGGGGAGTATCGGAAAGAGGTGACTCCGATTATGATGCCGGCTCATCTAGGTCATATGGGGGCCAGAGGCCTGAGGTAGCAACACCTGGTGCAGGCTTGCGCTCTATTTCCTCCCCTGAAATACTCCGTTGAAGCTCCAGAAGGGAGCAAGGACTCGGAGTCACTAACAGGTGTAACCTGTCTGGTAAGTACAATAAATAATGATGATTTATGCCGACAACAATGGACCGAGGCAGTGCGGAACGCCGACGGCCACCTTGGAGTCGCTGGCAGCGCCGATCTGCACAGCTAGTTCCGATTCGGCTCCTAGAGGGAGCAGCGTTGCAACCCCGAGTCGGGGCAAAGCCAAAGCCAGATCTGTGAGACAAGTCCTATCAGACAATTCGGGACAAGAGGGTTCTGTCCCCACATCTATGGCAGATGTGATTGGCCGTTTGTCTCAATTGGAGCATCTGATGGATCAGATGGTGGCACAAAATATTTTAAGAGAGATATGCACAGGCAGTTCGAGTCATACACCTGTAGCAACACCTGGCTCAGGGTTGCAATATTCCTCCCACTCGGATGAAGAGAGTGTCGGAGATAGTGGCACAAAATATGTTCCGTGTTACGGAGGCATGCACTGGCAGTTCGAGTCATACGCCCGTCGTGATGTCGTGATGCAGCGGGTCTACCAGCTGTGCCATTGTGCCGCCTTTCATTTGTTGACCTGGTAATTTTCACTCACCCTAAACATATTAAGATATTGTAATGAATTTATGCACCTTATTCATATGATGTTGCAATAAAATCATAAATATACTAAGAAAATATGTGAAATTAATATCCACAGGCACAAACATTGCTTTAGTGCAAAACAAAGGAATATTTCTTGGATTTGCAGATTTTTTTTACATTATGCAATTTGATGAATTATATGTTTCTTCACATAACATATTTCCTTTCTAAAAGTCATAAGATCACAATCCAGGTGTACTTGTTTACAAAGACCATGCTTAACAACATTAAATATATATTTTAAGTAAGTCATGCACAAAGAAAATGCAGCAGGTGCATATAAATATGTATGTTATAACCACTTGAAAAGGTGCAAAATATAATTTTAATGAAACGAATGTTGTTCATTGAAAGCGGTTGGCACCACCCAGAGTATAGCAACCTGACCATCACCTTATTCACCATCAATTAATTGACACCATTACTGTCAATCTGTAGCTAAAGTTGTAATGTAACTTCAATAGTAAATTGACAAACTACAGACACAACAGAATTGCACACCAAGTCACGCTCCTGTCTCATTTTGAAGTATATTGCTGTTTCTTCATTCCAAGCACTAGAACTCTTACCTGCTGACACTTTGGCAATGTCATTATCATAAGGACAATAGCTTATCGTCACGTTCAAGCCTATTATGATTAGGTATTAAATGAAGAGCTTTGTAATAATAGATTATATAGTAATAAAAAGTGATTGTTGAGGAAATGTAAACATTTGGTACCATGGCCAAAGTGATGTATGAACAAGAGAGGACAACGTTATGTTTATAGTTTAGTGATAATGGAATTTTGTGCTGAGACAACTTTCCTTATAAATTAACAACAATATTGAAGTTTGTTGAAAGTATAAAATTAGGGCCAGGACATATATGAGAATAGCTAGATAGAATCAGGTGAATGGAGTGGTTAGAGGCATGAAAAGGGTAAATATTCACAACATTGATATCAGGGATAAAAATGTGATATTAAAGAAAGTATCAAAAATTGGAGGTTTAGCTCCAATGCAGATAAAGGTATTAGATGGAGTTGGTACTGTGGCCAGATACGGAGTCATATGTATAGAGTGAGTAGAACAGGTGATCTAGTTACGCCTAGGAACGAAGCTCTCAAATAACTCCACTTCAGCACCACTGATGGGGACTGGGATGTGTACAGCTTTCCATTTCCTTAATATTAGCTATAAAGCCATTTGAGAAATGAATGCAGGAACTGTTACAATCATACATTGCTCAATGTTGTAAATACAAAAAATAAAAGTGATCCAACCCTGGCTAAGTTCACGGTAAACCTTGATCCAGAGAGTCATATACGTTGCCAGATGAGAGTCCCAAGCCTGAAGACTGGGTGCAATGTATAATGCAGCAAACAAAGACCAAGAGATAGTTAAAGAGAGTATGCTTGCAAAGTTATAAGGGACATAAAAGCAGGCTGTAAAAGTTTCCACAAATACGTAAAATGTGATGACATATGCTACAGCGAGAAATTGTTGAATTTACAATGCTGTTACCAGGCAACTGAAAAATCCTATCTCCAACTGAGCTACCATCTACCTCATTGGAGACCCTTGGACTATCTTTAATTGGACTTTATTGGACTTTATCTTGCATTAAATGTTATTCCATTGAT
The DNA here is from genome assembly GCF_010909765.2 of Amblyraja radiata. Taxonomy (NCBI): domain Eukaryota; kingdom Metazoa; phylum Chordata; class Chondrichthyes; order Rajiformes; family Rajidae; genus Amblyraja; species Amblyraja radiata. The sequence continues at coordinate 153,768,468 of NC_045956.1, forward strand.
CATGCATCTGTACTCTGTCGATGGCTCAATTGTAATCATGTATAGTCTTTTTACTGACTGGATAGCATTGAAACATAAAGCCTTTCACTGTACTTCGGCACACGTGACACCAAATAAACTAAACATATATGTCAATGATTTGGATGAGAGAACCAAATGTAATATTTTTTAATTTGTTGGTGACATAAAACTGGTGGGATTTTGATGAGCATGCAGAAAGGGATCAAAATAATTTAGATTAATTGAATGAATCAGTAAATATATGCCAGATGTAATAACATTTCACCACTTTGATACAAAAATAATTATTTAAATAGGCAAATTGGAAAAGGTTCATGTATAAAGAAATCATGTGTTCTGGTACACTGAACAACGCCAGTAAATATGGTGCAGCAAGTAGCTAAGAAAAGTGTTGGCATTCATTGAAAATTTTTTGAATGACAGAACAAGGATGTCTTATTGCAATTATGCAGAGCCTTAGAAACATAGAAACAGAACAATAGGTGCAGGAGTAGGTCATTCGGCCCTTCGAGCCGGCACCACCATTCAATATAATCATGGCCGAACATCTATAATCAGTACCCCGTTCCTGCTTTTTCCCCCATATCCCTTGATTCCTTTAGCCCTGAGAGTTAAATCTAACTCCCTCTTGAAAACATCCAGTGAATTGGCCTCTACTGCCTTCTGTGGCAGAGAATTCCACAGATTCACAACTCTCTGGTTAAAAAGCTTTTCCTCATCTCAGTCCTAAATGGCCTACCCCTTATTCTTAAACTGTGACCCCTGGTTCTGGACTCCCCCAACATAGGGAACATTTTTCCTCCATCTTGCCTATCCAATCCTTTAAGAATTTTATGTTTCTATAAGATCCGCTAAATTCTTTTAAATTCCAGTGAATACAAGCCCAGTCGTCCCATTCTTTCATCATATGTCAGTCTCGCCATCCCGGGAATTAACCTGGTGAACCTACGCTGCACTCCCTCAATAGCAATAATGTCCTTCCTCAAATTAGGAGACAAAAATTGCACACAATATTCCAGGTGCGGTCTCACCAAGGCCCTGTACAACTGCAGTAGGACCTCCTTGCTCCTAAACTCAAATCCTCTCGCAATGAAGGTCAACATGCCAATAGCTTTCTTCACTGCTTGTTGCACCTGCGTGCTTACTTTCAGTGACTGGTGTACAAGCACACCCAGGTCTTGTTGCACCTCCCCTTTTCCTAATCTGACACCGTTTAGATAATAATCTGCCTTCCTGTTCTTGCCACCAAAGTGGATAACCTCACATTTATTCACATTATACTGCATCTGCCATGCATCTGCCCACTCATCCAACCCTTCCAAGTCACCCTGCAGCCTCATAGCAACTTCTTCACAGCTCACACTGCCACCCAGTTTTGTGTCATCCGCAAACTTGGAGATGTTACATTTAATTCCCTCATCTAAATCATTAATATATATTGTAAATAACTGGGGTCCCCGCACCGAGCCTTGCGGCACCCCATTAGTCACTGCCTGCCATTTTGAAAAGGACCCGTTAATTCCTACTCTTCCTGTCAGCCAACCAGTTCTCTATCTATGTCAATACCCTACCCCTAAATTTGCACACTTGTGTGGGACCTTGTCAAAGGCTTTTCGAAAGTTCAGATACACCACATCCACTGGCTCTCCATTATCCATTCTACGTTACAACCTCAAAAAATTCTAGAAGTCAAGCATGATTTCCCCTTCATAAATCCATGCTAACTTTGACCGATCCTGTCACTGCTATCCAAATGCGCTGCTATTACATCTTTATGCCCCTGTCCCACTTAGGAAACCTGAACGGAAACCTCTGGAGACTTTGCACCCACCCAAGGATTCCGTGCGGTTCCCGGAGGTTGCAGGTGGTTGCCGGAGGTTGCAGGTAGTGGAAGCAAGTAGGGAGACTGACAAAAACCTCCGGGAACCGCATGGAAACCTTGGGTGGGGCGCAAAGTCTCCAGAGGTTTCCGTTCAGGTTTCCTAAGTGGGACTGGGGAATAACTCAGCAGATCATGCAGCATCTAACTGGTTAACTGGTCTATAATTCCTCAGGAACTGATCCAGAGTCTTTAGAACATTGGAAAATGATCACCAATGCATCCACGATTTCTAGGGCAACCTGCTTGAGTACACCGGGATGCAAACCATCAGGTCCTGGGGATCTATCTGCCTTCAGTCCCAACAGTTTGGCTAACACCATTTCCTGACTAATGTGAATTCCCTTCAGTTCCCCCCTCCCACTAGATCCTCAGTCCCCTAGTGTTTCTAGGAGATTATTTGTGGCTTCCTTAGTGAAGATAGAACCAAAGTACTTGTTTAACTGTTCTGCCATTTCCTTGTTTCCCATTATAAATTCACCTGTCTCTGATTGTAAGGGACCTACATTTGGCTTCACTAATCTTTTCCTTTTTTCCACATCTAAAGAAGCTTTAACAGACAGTTTTTATATTCCCCGCAAGCTTTTTTTCATGCTCTCTTTTCCCCTCTTAATTAACACATTTGTCCTCCTCTGTTGAATTCTAAATTTCTCCCAATCCTCTGGTTTGCTGCTTCCTCTGGCCAATTTATATGCCTCCTCCTTGGATTTAACACTATCCTTAATTACCCTAGTTAGTCACAGTTGAGTCGCTTTCCCCATTTTATTTTTTCGCCAGAGGGATGAACAATTTTTGGAGTTCATCCATGCGATCTTTAAATCTGCATCTCCACCATCAACCCTTTAAGTATAATTTTCCAGTCTATCCTAGCCAATTCGCATCTCATATATTCAAAGTCTTCTTTCTTTAAGTTCAGGACCTAAGTCTCTGAATTAACCGTGTCACTCTCCATCCTAATGCAGAATTCCACCATATTACGGTCACTGTTGCCCAAGGGGCTTTGCACACCAAGATCGCTAACTAATCCTTCCTCATTACACAATACCCAGTTTGGGATGGCCTGCCCTCTAGTCGGATCCTCTACATATTGGCTTAAAAAAACATCCAGGAAATCCTCCTCCTCAGCACTGTTACCAAACTAAGACCAATGCTGGAATATGGTGTTCAGTTTTAGTCTTCTTCGCTAAGATATATACTGAATATAAAAAATATATACAAAATGTCAAAGATTCTCTTGAACTTCTACAGATGGACAGAAGCGAGTGTATTGACTGGTTGCATCATAGCCTGGTTCGAAAACTTAAATGCCAAGGAGCGAAGAAGACTACAAAAAGTGCTGAACACTGCCATCACGGGTTTTGACCTCCCCACCATCAAAGGGATTTACAAGAGTGGCTGTCTCAAAAAGGTAGCCAGCATCATCAGAGACCCACACCACCCTGGCCACACACTCATTTCACCCCTGCCATTGGGAAAAAGGTACAGGAGCCTGACCACTGTGATGTCCAGGTTCAGGAACAGCTTCTTCCCTACAGCCATCAGGCTATTAAACATGACAACTTCCAATAAGCTTTGAACTACATAGACTATTATTGTTATTATTACACTGTTATGGTTGTATTTGATGTACACATGTGTGTGTGTGTGTATACATATATACACACACATTGAACTTTTTTTCTCGTTTATTATATTGTTTACAGTGTACTATTACATATTCTGTTGTGCAGAATTTCATTGTTCTATCTGGGATATATGACAATAAAACACTCCTGACTCGACTATACAGACACTACAATGAGAAATTAACAGACGAAGATTGTGGAACTGTTGTTTGAGGAGAAATTGAATCCATTAGGCTTGTACTTAGTTGAGTTATGAAAAATGGAAGGTGATCTCATGGAGCTATATAAAATTCTGACAGCGCTCAACAGATTGGATGCAATTAAGATGATTCCCCTGGTTGGGGTCACAGCCTCAGGATACGGACCAAGACGTTAAAGACTGAGATGAGGAGAAATTAAGGGTGAGAAAGCTATAGAAGGCAAATTGCTGAATGGCAGATAAATAGACTTTTGGATGCAAAAAGCATTAAGGGGAATGCAGATGAAGCAGGGATATAATAATGAGATGGAGGAAGATGACAAAGTAAACTGGCTGGATATTTTTGTTTACACAGGAGGCCTATTGTGCTGTAAATTACCTAATTTTTTTAGATTACTCATGATTCCGTTCATCTATCAGAAATACGAGGGATTTTTTAAATATCAAAAGCATTTGAGAAACATTATCTCTTCATCATAATTTGCATGGATAGTAGAGACAAACTTTAACCTGATGCTATGGAGCACAAAGTTAAATACTTTTTGTCAGAGAGTTATTGGCATGTTATGAACAGAAATGGGGTCCAGCGGTCCACCTCTCCATGGCAACATTTTTGCCCATCTATACTCATCCGATTTGCTCATACTTGGTCTATTCATGCCTATACTCATGCCTATTTACTTGTCTTAAATGTAATGATGGTATCTGACCCACTACCTCCTCTTGCTGTGAAATCCATAAAAACCTGTTGTTCAGATCCCCTTCAAACCTTCTTCCTCTCACCCTAAACTTATGCCCTTTTGTTTTGATACCCCACCATGATTTTGAAAAATATATTGAATATCTATGCTTCTTATAATTTTACATTTCTCTATCAGGTCAACCCTCAGCTACCTTCACTCCAGTGAAAACAAATCCATCTTACTCAATCTTTCATGGTAACAAAGGTCCGGAATTCAGAAAACATTGTGGTGAATCTTCTCTGCACTCTCACTAGCACAACCACGTCCTTCCTGCGGGTCGGGTACTTTTCGGCACTGCCGTTCCGGAGCCGCTGTTTTGGCGCCTCCGTTTATAATATCTGTACTCATCAGAACCCTAACCCTAACCCTTGTAAATACCTCCAGATAAATAAAAGTGTTCCATGCGTCACAATACTCCGGGATAGTGAATTCCAGAGATTCATCACCCTCTGCAAGAAGTTCCTATGCCAAAGATATTGCAAGTGAGATCAGCTTTATGTTAACAAGTTTGGAAATTGGTTTCCACTGGCCCACCGCTGTGGCACCCTAACCCATACCCTCACCCTAACTCTAACACCCCGAAACGAAGGCGCCGAATGGTACCATTCCGCATCCTGTAGTATGGTCACCAGAACTATACACAATTTTCAGTCTAACTAGTGTTTTGTAAAGGTGCTACAAAACAGCCCAACTTTTATATTTTACTAGAACAACTTTTATATTTTACTAGTCTCAATGCCCGGTTGCGGGGGGCAGCCTGCGGCGTCACACACACACAGGGGGGAGGGGAGGGTGTGTGAGAGGGGGAGGGAGGAGGGGAGAGGGCGGAGAGGGGGGGAAATGGAGGGGGAGGGAGGTGGAGGGTGAGGAGGGAGGGGACAGGGGGAGGGGAGGGTGAAGGTGGTAGGGGGACAGAGGGGGGGAGAGAGAGGAGGGGGGAGAGGGAGGGGGAGAGAGAGGGGGGGTGGGGGGAGAGAGAAGAGGGGGAGAGGGAGAAGAGGGGAGAGAGGAGGGGGGGAGAGAGGAGGGGGGGAGAGAGGAGGGTGGAGAGAGGAAGAGGTAGGGGGGAGGGGGGAGAGGGGGAGGGAGGACAGGGGGGGAGAGGAGGAGGGGGAGGAGGAGGGAGAGAGGAGGAGGGGGGAGAGGAGGAGGGTGGAGAGGAGAGAGTAGGGGGGAGAGTAGGGGGGGAGAGGAGGGCAAGCGGGCTGCAAGCGAGCGGGCTGCGGGGCCCACGGCGAGCGGGTGGGGCCACGGCGGGCAGGCGGTTGGTGATAAAAGGACTGTGAGTCGAGAGGGGGTAACGTCACTCGCAGCGCGTGGAAAACAGTGCGCACAGGCCGCATGAGCAGACCCATTGTGACGTCATCAGCTCGTTTATTTTCTATGTTGTTTTAAATTTTTGAACATTTTCATAAATAACTGGAGAAATAAAGCTCGAAATTTTCAGGTACGCCAATTTTGGACTTTAGGGGGTAAATCTCTACCAGAATATGTAAAAATGTTCCCGTCAGCACGTCTTTTCTTCGAGTAGATATGAACACCAACACACACACACACACACAAAAAAGATCAGAATTTTATGTTTATAAGGATAAGATAAGCAATGACAAGTTGCTGGAGGAACTCAGGGTCAGGCAGCAGCTGTGGATGAAATGGATCATCAACATTACAGGTTGAGACCCAGCATGGGTCCTTACACAGGATCTTGACCATTTGTCACCACAGGTGCTGCCTGACCAGGTGAGTTCCTTCAGAAACTTGTATTTTCTCCCAAGATTCCAGCATCTGAAGTCTTCTATTATCACGCAACTGAACCAACAACTAGATAGCAGTCCTGAGCTACTCTCTACCTCATTTGAGACCCTCGGACTATCTTTGATCGGACTTTACTGGATTTTAACTTGCACTAAACATTATTCGTGTTATTCCCTTTATCGTGTATCTGTACACTGTGAATGGCTCAATTGTAATGATGTGTTGTCTTTCCGCTGACTGGTTAGCACGCAACAACAGGTTTTTGTCACTGTACCTCAGTACACGTGACAATAAATTCATCTGTCTCCATTTTATATTCTTAGTGGGACAGGGGCGTAAGGTTCAACCTATGAAACCAGGCATGTAATCTGACTGACAAAGGGTCCTGACCCGATATGTCACCTAGTCATGTCCTCCAGAGTTGCTGCCTGACTCTCTGAGTTACTCCAGCACTTTGTGTCCTTTTGTGTAAATCAGCATCTGCAGTTCCTTGTTTCTACATGCCATCTGACATAGAAACATAGAAACATAGAAAGTAGGTGCGAGAGTAGACCACCAGGTCCGTCGAGCCCGCACCGCCATTCGCTCATGGCTGAACACTAAACAGACACACTTACCCACAAACAGTAGACACAAGACACAGAACACAAGACACTACCCTCCCCTTTATACCGCTATCACCCGTCTCCACCCCAAGAACCGCGTGATCTCCTGGGGGAGGCAAAAAACCGGATAAAAACCCAGGTCCAATTCGGGAAAAAAAATCCGGGAAATTCCTCTCCGACCCCAATCCAGGCGATCGACACTTGTCCAGGAGATCACTCAGGTCTTACTATACTAACCATACTTAGGTCCATATCCCTGCCCTCTCCCCGTAGCCCCTTATCCCCTCGGCAGCTAAAAAACCATCTATTTTAGACTTAAATATATTTAACGTTTCTGCTTCCACTGCTCCCTGGGGCAGTGAATTCCATAAATTAACCACCCTCTTGGTGAAGAAGTTCTTCCTCATCTCAGTTTTAAAAGAGCCCCCCCTTATTCTGCAACTATGTCCCCTAGTTCTAGTTTCCCCGATCATTGGGAACATCCTCGGTGCATCCACCCGATCAAGGCCCCTCACGATCTTATATGTTTCAATGAGATCGCCTCTCATTCTCCTAAACTCCAAAGAGTAGAGCTCCAGCTTACTTAACCTTTCCTCATATGTCAATCCCCTCATTGCAGGAATTAATCTTGTAAACCTTCGCTGCACTGCCTCCAGGGCTAGTACATCCTTCCTTAAGTATGGACCCCAGAACTGTACACAGTATTCCAAATGTGGTCTCACTAATACTGTGTACAGCTGCAGCAAGACCTCCGTGTTTTTATACTCAATCCCCCTAGCAATAAAGGCCAAAACTCCATTGGCCTTCCTGATTGCTTGCTGCACCTGCATACTGACTTTTAGTGATTCATGTACTAATACCCCTAGATCCCTTTGCGTTGCATTACAACGCAGCTCCTCCTCATTTAGAAAATAACTTGCCCTATCATTTTTCTCCCAAAGTGAATGACTTCACATTTATTAGTATTAAATTTCATCTGCCAAGTTGTTGCCCACTCACCTAGCTTATCTATATCCATTTGCAGACTCTTCCTATCCTCCTCATCCCCAACTTTTCCTCCCATTTTTGTATCGTCCGCAAATTTTGATATATTACACTTGGTTCCCTCCTCCAAATCATTTATATAAATTGTGAACAACTGGGGTCCCAGCACCGACCCTTGCGGAACCCCGCTAGTTACCGGTTGCCATCCCGAGTATGAACCATTTATCCCCACTCTCTGCTTCCTATTTGTCAGCCAATCCTCTACCCATGCCAATATATTACCCCCAATCCCATAATTTTTTATTTTTAGCAATAGTCTCTTATGTGGCACCTTGTCAAAAGCCTTCTGGAAGTCCAAGTATACCACATCCACCGGTTCCCCTTTATCCACCCGGGTTGTTACTTCCTCAAAGAATTCGAGCAGAATCGTTAAACAGGATTTCCCCTTCACAAAACCATGCTGGTTCTGTCCGATGAAGTCATGTTTATCCAAGTGCCCCGTTAGTGTTTCTTTAATAATTGTCTCTAACATTTTACCCACCACCGATGTTAGACTAACCGGTCTATAGTTACCCGCCTTCTGTCTACTTCCTTTTTTAAATATAGGTGTTACATTGGCCATTTTCCAATCCACTGGGACCGTTCCTGCCTCCAGGGAGTTTTGGAAAATTATCACCAATGCATCCACAATCCCCACCGCTATCTCCCTCAAGACCCTTGGATGTAATCCATCAGGCCCAGGGGATTTATCCTCCTTCAGTCTCATTAATTTCCCTAATACCACCTCCTTGGTGATCTTAATAGTATTTAGCTCCTCCATTCCTACCGCCCCCTGTTTATCCAGCGTTGGAATATTTTTTGTGTCTTCTATGGTGAAGACTGATACAAAATACTCGTTTAATGCCTTTGCCATTTCCATGTTCCCCACCAACAACTCTCCTGTCTCACCCTCCAATGGACCAACGTTCACCTTAGCCACCCTTTTTCTTTTTATATAGCTATAAAAACTCTTACTATTAGTTTTTATGTTGTTCGCTAAATTCCTTTCATAGTCTATTTTCCCCCGTCTTAATTAATCTCTTAGTTATTCTTTGCTGACCTTTAAATGCTTCCCAATCACATAGGCATTCTTTTTAAACCTTTGGAAGAGTTTTATTTGATTTTATTGAGATTTAATATTAATTATTAGAGACATTTAAAACAAATATAAGAATGCTAAAGGTCAAGCTTATTTTTGTTGAACTATTATCATTTTCATCATTTCCATAATTTTTCTCTTATCCTGAAAATCCAACATATTCCACTATGTAAAAGCACCACTCGTTATTTTAAGCACAGAAAGTGTAACAGCTTGAGGAGCCCAAAGAAATAAATAACAGGACCTTGTAAGCAACACAATTAACAAAATGGTTAATCAATGTGGGAAGCTATTTAGTGATGTCAAACCAGATTACATGCAGTTGTTTAGGAATCCACGTCATCAATAAATATATTCAGACCGCAAACACTTGTTAGATGTTAGTTGTATTTTTTCTAGATCAAAAGTAGCTCAACGAGAATCATTTGCAGCATTAGTGTACAGCAGGTATTATAGCAACCATTTCCCAATTCACTGCAAGCCATCAATTTTCTTTATTACGTAACACTATATAATCTTAGTACATTATCAGAATGCAGTCGTAATTTAGCCAGCTGAGAAATGTTTGCAGCCCTACAGTAATCAAAACCGGTTACTGTGTAAAGACTGTGGAATGATCAATAATCATCAAAGTGGTCACTGCATTGTTGCTTGGACATTTATTGAAACGTTGATATTTTTAATCTGGATAGAATGTAACTTTACAGTATCTTCTCACCCTTCAAGTCCAACAATTTGTTAGCTCTTGTACAGGGTGTGTGTTAAGGCATGTTTAGATTTATTTTGTCATGTGTTACAGATACAGTGAAAAGCTTTCTTTTGCATGCTCTCCAATCAGATCAGATAATACTATACATAAATACAGGTGCACAACCTTTTATCCGGAGTTCCGGAAACCGAAAAGCGGACATTTTTTCCAGGATGTCGTCTGCACACCAAAGCTCGCGTTTGGCGCCAAACTTGACCCGAAACGACCTACGGTCAACCCAGGTCTGTACTACTGTAGCGGCTGCCTCCTCCCCAGAGACCGGGGAGACACTTAAACATCTGTAAATCATTGCTTAAATGTTAGTCAGTTAGTTTGGAGGGCTTTTATGTGAAGGGGGGGGGGGGTGGGGGTGAAGGGGGAAACTTTAATTCTTAGTCCCCTACCTGGTCGGAGAGGCGGGGAGCGGGCAATGCCTTACCGGGTCGCCGTGCAGTAAGCTCCGGAGCTCTGTGGCCGCCGACTCCCAACATCGCGGAGCTGGGGCTGCGGGCATCCGGCCGCGGGCGGCGCCGGTTGTAGCTCCGACCCCGGCAACTCTACCCTTGGCTGCGCGGCGCTCCAAATCCAGCGCCACCCGCGGCCGGACGCCCGCAGCCCCAGCTTCGCGATGTTGGGAGTCGGCAGCCACAGCGCTCCAGAGCTTACCGCACGGCGACCCGGTAAGGCATTGCCCGCTCCTCGCTGGTATCCCAGCGCTCTGGCCGCCGACTCCCAACATCGCGGAGCTGGGGCTGCGGGTGTCCGGCCGTGGGCCATGCTGGATTTGGAGCGCCGCGCAGCCAGGGGTAGAGTTCGCCGGGGTCGGAGCTCCAACCGGCGCCGCCCGCGGCCGGACGCCCGCAGCCCCAGCTCCGCGATGTTGGGAGTCGCCGGCCACAGCGCTCCGGAGCTTACTGCATGGCGACCCAGTAAGGCATTGCCCGCTCCCCGCCTCTCCGACCAGGTAGGGGACTAAGAATTAAAGTTTCCCCCTTCACCCCCCCCCCCCACCACATAAAATCCCTCCAAACTAACTGACTAACATTTAAGCAATGATTTACAATGATTCCCCGGTCTCCGGGGAGGAGGCAGCCGCTCCAGAATTTTCAAGCCGCCCGCGCTACCTACCTAATCTACGCTAAAAATCTTCCATTCCGAAATCCGAGAAGTGTCTGGTCCCAAGGCTTTCGGATAAAAGGTTGTGTACCTGTACAATCAAATCAAACTCAAGTACAACAGGTAGAAAAATATATATAATGCAGAATATAGTTCTCAACATTGTAGTTTGCATCAGTTCCTTAGACAAAGAACAATGTCCTCAATTCGGTCGAGGTGAATCAAACAGTTCCCGATGTTATGGAAGGACTGTTCAGAAGCCTGATAATAGAGGGGAAGAAGCTGTTCCTCAGTCTGGTGGTGCACATTTTCAAGCTACTGTACCGTCTGCCCGATGGGAGCAAGAGCAAGAAGGAGTGACTGAGGTGGGACAACCTTTTTACTATGTTGGCTGCTTGTCCAAGACAGATGAAGTCAACAATGGGGAGTCCGGTCTGTGTAATGGACTGGGCGACATTTATAACTCAGTAGTTTCCTGCGGTCTTGGACAAAGTGGTTCACAAACCAGGCTATGATGCAACCCAACACTATGCTTCCTATGATGCCTCTTTAGAAGCTGGTTAGAGTTTGTATGGAATATGAAGCTGTGAACAAATTAAACTAATCCCATCTGCCTACACTTGGCCCATAAACCCCTATTCCCGAAAAGACACACAGTGTTGGAGTAACTCATCAGGTCCTCTGGATAACATAGATAAGTGATGTTTCTGATTGTGACCCTTCTTGGTGCAGGAGGATAGATAAAGCAAGCTGGGAGAGAGGAGGGGCAGGCCAAAGCCTGGCAAGCAATAGGTGGATACAGGTGGGGGTGGGGGGATGTTGATAGGGAAATGGTTGGATAAAGGCCAGAGATGGAAAGCCAGGTCTGAGACAAAAGGATTGAAGAGTTGCAAATTGTGAAGCTAAAAGAAGGAATGTAGGTGAAAGGGAAGAAATAAGTGTGAGATCAGGTGGAACCACATGCAAACTGGTGGAATAGCACCTCATATTACTTTTGGGTAAGCTTACAAGTGAATGATAAGAACAACGAATTCTCAAATTTTAGAATATTTCAAAAGTGTCACCCCCATGCCCCACCTGGATTAACACCTCACATTTGTCTGGATTAATCTCCATTTGTCATTTCTTCACCCAAATTTCCAACCATCTATATCCTACAGCATCGTACGACAACCTTCTTTGCTTTACACAACTCCGCCAATTTTATTGACTCTTTATGAATATACCCCAAAACAAAATTCATTAGGCGATTCTAATGGGCCAAAATGTTTGAAGCTGGTATAACTACTACATTTGTTAGAATCTAAGAAATATAAATGAAGAAATCAGAAGTTTTATTGATGTAATGGGGATGCATTATGACTTACTTTAAATCTTATATTTGAAGATCAATAAATTTATACCTCTAATCGTAACAAGAAATAAGTAAAATCTGAACAAATAAGCAAAATATGTGCCAGTACAATATGTCTTGTTTAAATGTTTTGATCATATCCAGTCCACATGAGAAATAAACATCCATGTTTCAACAGATCAGTTCTTCTACATTAAACTCTCACATATTCAAGCAAATTCAGATATTCTTCAACAGCCGCAGCATCCCTAGCACAAATTCCCATCCTCTCAATCTTCTGAATATTCCACCTTTTTGAGACACATGGCCCTTCTCTAAATCTACCAGCTCACAGCAGGATTTCTCTTCCATCTCATCCCTCCACCAAGATCTCATAACATGTAGTGAAATATAGCTTCTGGTTCTTTTCTTCTTTCCCAAGTAGCGTTGAAGTTTACAATAGGTAAGGTGGCCACTTGATCTATTATGTAAGTGTTAATTCCAATCCAAAAGTACTCTCGCATGTGCACAATTGATTTGTGGCCTCTATCCTCCTGCATTTCAAATATTTATCCAATTTTCCTGTGCAAAAATGCTATGACCTCCGCCTTTCTGTGGCAAGGAATTTAGTGACTCCAATAACCACTTTTGTGAAGAAATTTAACAAACTCTCTCAGCAATATGCAGGAAGGAACTGCAGATGCTGGTTTACACCAAAGATAGACACAAAATGCTGGAGTAACTCAGCAGGCCAGGCAGCATCTCTGGATAGAAGGAATGGGTGACATTTCGGGTCGAGACGGTCTAAAGAAGGGTATCGATCTGAAACGTCACACATTCCTTCTATCCAAAGATGCTGCCTGTCCCGCTGAGTTACTCCAGCATTTTGTGTCTTTCTTGGCAATATATTGATTGATCAAAATCCCTTTACAAAAACCATAGGTAGACAAAAATGCTGGAGAAACTCAGCGGGTGAGGCAGCATCTATGGAGCGAATGAAATAGGCAACGTTTCGGGTCAAGACCCTTTTTCAGACTGATGTGATGGTTGGGGGGGGGGGGTGGGAACCATATTTCAAGTAAAAAAGAATATCTGAACGATAATTCTGAAAACCTCCATGAAGCCTCAGTCTTTTCTTTACAATTGATATCATTCTTATTCTCACAATTATACTTAAGTATCACAATTTTGGCATCATTCCAGCAAAGAGAAACTGTGCACACTCTGTATTATTATGCCCTTTCTATAACGTGAAGCTTAAAATAGCAACATCATATTCCACATCCCTTCTAATGAAATAAACAAAACGTTGTTTTTTTGTTAGTAAGTCTTTGTACTCAACATTATTGTATGGAAGTGTGTATGGAAGTTCTTAACCTTCATTATTATCCTTTCTTTCAAAATATTTCCACAAAATAAAGTTTTTTTTCCAAGTGGTTACTACCCAGAGTCCTCTTGCAGATTCCCATGTCAGCTACACAATACATGTCTGAATGTCCACTAATTTAAGCAACATAAGCAGCTGAATAAAATGTTCGCGGACTTTGCATCACAGGAGAACTTCTGATTGCAGTGGCAGAATGTAGAGATTATATAACTAGCATTGTAATGCCTGACATATAAAAGGGTAAGTAGCGACTAACATTTAGAATAATCACCATTTATTGGTTATCCTAATTGTCCTTGAGAAAGTGATGATGAACTGTTGCAGCCTTCTTAGTGACAGCTTTCCAATGTGCTGTGGAGTATGTCGTTCTAGTATATTTCAAATCACTACAGTGGATGACTTGGAAATGAACATGCAGATGGTGGTACCCGAATGTGCCTATTGTGCCAGTTTTAGTAACAGAGTGCACTGATTTGCGTAAAGCTGAGATACTGCTGCGTGCTCTGTTTCACAGAGACATGGTTCATCCCTGATACACCAGACCTTGCCATTCAACCTGAGGGCTTCCCCCTGCATGTATGGATTGCATGGTGACTTTGGCCAAGGTTATCTGTGGAGGGGTCTGCTTCCTGATCAACACTTCGTGGTACTCAGACATGGAGGCCGTGGTGAGCTCATGCTCCCCGGACCAGGAATATTTAATAGTGTGGTGCCCTACTGACTACCTGCTGGGGGAATTCACTCAGCTATGCTGACAGCAGTCCACATCTCGCCTCATTCTGATGAATGAACTGTACTCCACTACCGCTACCAATAGCCTTGAGACAAAATATCATGAAGCCCTGCTTGTAGCTGGGGATTTTAATCACGTCCACTGCAACAGTGTACTACCAAAGTACTATTAGCATGTCTTTTGTCCCAACAAGGGCCAGAACACTCTTGACCACTGCTACACATCCATTAAAAAAAAATACCCACCGCTCCATTCCCTGGCTATATTTCAGGAAATCTGATCATCTGACTGTGTTTCTACTCCCTGCCTACAAACAGAAACTGATGCGGGAAGATCTAGTACAGAAAGTCATTCAGCGCAGGTCTGCGGAAATGGATAACATCCAACAGTACCCTCCATAATGTTTGGGATAAAGACCAATCATTTATTTATTTGCCTCTGTACGCCACAATTTGAGATTTGTAATAGAAAAAATCACGTGTGGTTAAAGTGCACATTGTCAGATTTTATTAAAGGGTATTTTTATACATTTTGATTTCACCATGTAGAAATTACAGCTGTGTTTATACATAATCCCCCCATTTCAGGGCACCATAATGTTTGGGACACATGGCTTCACAGGTGTCTGTAATTGCTCCGGTGTGTTTAATTGCCTCCTTAATGCAGGTATAAGAGAACACTCAGCACATAGTCTTTTCTCCAGTCTTTCTATCACCTTTGAAACTTTTATTGCTGTTTATCAACATGAGGACCAAAGTTGTACCAATGAAAGTCAAAGAAGCCATTATGAGACTGAGAAACAAGAATAAAACTGTTAGAGACATCAGTCAAACCTTAGGTTTACCAAAATCAACTGTTTGGAACATCATTAAGAAGAAAGCCAGCACTAGTGAGTTTACTAATCGCAAAGGGACTGGCAGGCCAAGGAAGACCTCCACAGCTGATGATAGAAGAATTCTCTCTATAATAAAGAAAAAAACCCAAACACCTGTCCGACAGATCAGAAACACTCTTCAGGATTCAGGTGTGGGTTTGTCAATGACCACTGTCTGCGGAAGACTTCATGAACAGAAATACAGAGGCTACATTGCAAGAAGCAAACCATTGGTTTAGCCGCAAAAATAGGATGACCAGGTTACAGTTTGCCAAGAAGAACTTAAAAGAGCAACCACAATTCTGGAAAAAGGTCTTGTGGACAGATGAGACAAAGACTAATTTATATCTTAGATTTTGCAGTGGAGTATACTCCAGCATTTTGTGTCTACCTTCAGAGTACCAGGAGAGATACTTTGTACACACTTTCGAGATATTAATGGGAAATGAACCGGTAATTAAAAATAAACAAATTTATGTATGAACAGAGGAAGAGTTTATATTCATTTGAACAAAAAATAATAATTGGGAGGGATGGTGATGTTTTACTGACACCAAGCAGTCTAGGTGTATTTTTTAAATCATTTTTATTTTCCTTTAATTCAAGTTTAAAATGCAGGTTGAATCATTATAATAGCAATAGAATGCTTTTGAATATTTCTTAATACTACTGGCAGCTTTGTCAGCTCAATGTGCCAAATGTCATAGTATAAGACATTTGCATCATAAAGTTTACAAAGCTGCACAGGTTCATGCCACTGAGGAATGGAGCAGCTTGAGTGTATGACTTGATGTCTTGGTAGCATGGGCATTCTTTGCCAGTCAGCAGGCAGGGAGCAAGAACCACTAGCCACCCACTGCAAAATCCAGACAAATGCTGGGAAAGAGCTAGCAATGGGATTTGTGCAAGATGCTGTTTAAAGTTCACCATCAGTTTATAAAAGTTAACATTATCATTGGGGAGGATATTAATGTAATTTTAAAGCAGATAGTTTAATATCATGAAAATGTAATATCCTGAAAATTACACTGATGGGTATTTCTAATAGGAGATATAAAGTCAATTCCTGCAGAAAATAGGAGGAAGGTCCTATCCACTAACCTCAGAGCTGCTGCCTTACTGCTTGTAGTCTACTTTTGGAAATGTTACTGTTTCGCATTGGTGAAGACCTTTGTGTTTCCATCCCTGTAGAAATCCTTCAAATTCACGAGTTCATTAATTTCAACTGCAATAGCAGTTGGGAAATTATCTTGCTTCAATCAGTGAGGCAGAAACTGGTTATAAAATCAACAAAGTCGAAAAGTTTGTTGATTACGTAATGATTTCTGATGGACTGTGAGTCTTTCAGTGCCAACTTAGAACTGGATCAATGTTGCTGTTTGTCAGCACTGGTTAGATTACCTTCTTATATAGTCATGCAGGTGCCAGTGACTTGCTAGCCATCTAAGAAGTTTGTTTTCTAAACAAAAACATTTAACAGAATTTTTCAAAAGAACGCTTCAGAATGCCTGAGCATAACTCCCATTTGATATATAATGCAGCAGATGATTAGCCATCATAGGATCTTCATGAAAGGATTTATGATTCTGTGAAAAAAGGAAGTACTCTGCAATCAAGCTTATCTAGTATCTGCATAAGATGGTGAGTTTGAGTGGTTTCTATTGCAGTACCATTAAGAATTAAAGATGCCTCCAGCTGTCCTCATGAATAGAAAAATAATCTGTGAAAATAAATTTCAGAAAGTATACTAATTGGGTCATTCACCTGACTCATACTCCTAATTACACTATAACACTGATTTGATAATGCTGGTCACAATTAGTGATTCTACAAATATGCTATCATTGCAGATTAATAAAGTACCCTGTTGAACAAAATGCACAATCAAAAAAAGCATTCCAAGTATAATGAGATTGCTTTTTCAATGTCTCATTATTGTTGTATAAAGAAAGCCAAGTCTGAATAATTTGATGAATGCAGTTATTTGAAATACTTAGATCCTTATTATGAACTATTCCAATCTCTGTCCTTACAATTTATTTCATCACCTTTATGAAACAAAAATGTCTTCTAATCCCCTAAGCATTCTCAGATATTGATTACTTCATACTGATTTGTCCCAATTGCACTGCAAAAGAAATTAATAAAATTTACATTGGAAGTAAAATGAAAATAACATATATTGTAACGTATTTTAAACAAACAACGATATTGCCTCTGTAGTACGTTTTTGAGATACAATAGCCTCTGGAAACTAAAGAAAAACATCCTATCCATGTGGAATTGCACAGATTAATAATTGTTGTACTCTGAACCATGGTCATTTATTTCAGACACAGGCTGACAGGCAGGGGAGGACATACATTCATAAATTTAACAAAACCCACTTCATCTCACACAAAGGAAAAGACAACTGGTTGCATCTTTGGCTTCAGATGATGAAACACTTCAATTAGTATCTTTCACTTCATACAGGACAAGCCTGGTAATTTGCACCTGGTGAATCGCAGTTCACAGACTCTGATCAAAGTTGAAACAGATGGCTTGGTTCAGACCCTTTCTTATTTCCATAGGATCAAGGTTCCTTCTTCATGTAGGGAATACCGAGGATCCAGCAACTGCCAGGACATCCTCGATCAAACAAAAGTGCTAATCTGTGCCGTGCATAACATTTTATTGCTGAATGCTCTCCAAGAAGTGAGAATCTGATTACAATTTGGGCTGAAGTAAACAACGTCACATTTAATTCAGGAAACATCCCAGGACAGCGAATACATATAACCGAGAAGTACATCCTACTATCAATATAACTTTTTCTGCTGGATAGTATTTTATCAGCGACAGAACATGTGGGCAGGATAAGTTTATGGTTCAGACATTGTTCAGGTTTGTAAGCTCTTACATTTGTCAGAGAATTAACTGTCTGCACCCGAGGTGTGGCTACGTTTATGATAGATTAAATGCATTTCAAAGCCAGTTATTTTCCCATTGAAAACCCTGGATGTAAAAATGTATTTCCAATGTCAAAATGAAGTGAGAGAAAAACAATGAAACAATCTTAGCAAATAATAGAGCAACACAATTACAACAAAAAAAACGGTAGAATTTAAGTACTTACTTTGCAACTTTTTTAATACAGTGTATAGTTATTCTTATGATTAAATTATCTGTAAATAAAAATGTTCTTGACTCAATTATTACTGCAATGGTACATTGTATCATTGCAACAATGCATCAGTTAAAAGATGGCTAGGACCTGGAGACTAAATACCCTCATACCAAGGGTCAAACTAAATGTTCAATGAATTTAAAGCTACACCATGAAAGGAGGACATTTGGTTGATAGGCCATGTTGGCTCTACGTACAAGCAATCACGTTAGTCCTGCACCCCTGCCCATACTTCCTGGTCCTCAAATCATTTATTTAAAGTTGTCACCCATTTCTCATGTGAATGCCCTGCCTCTATTACCTTCCCTTGTGAAAGAGATTCTACATTTGAATCAGTTGTTACTTTAAAAAAATACTTTGTCTCTTCTGAACTTCATTAATCTATGGTCTTATGTTTTTATTTTATTCTTATGTGGTAACCACCTTTATTTTACTAGTTTTTCTCATGCAGAGTTAAGATTTTAATTGATCTGCCTTTATCTTGCATGTATAGAAGTTGGGATGTAATGTTGAGTATAGAAGTTGGGATGTAATGTTAAAATTGTACAAGGCATTGGTGAGGCCAATTCTGGAGTATGGTGTACAATTTTGGTCGCCTAATTATAGGAAGGATGTCAACAAAATAGAGAGAGTACAGAGGAGATTTACTAGAATGTTGCCTGGGTTTCAGCAACTAAGTTACAGAGAAAGGTTGAACAAGTTAGGGCTTTATTCTTTGGAGCGCAGAAGGTTAAGGGGGGACTTGATAGAGGTTTTTAAAATGATGAGAGGGATAGACAGAGTTGACGTGGAAAAGCTTTTCCCACTGAGAGTAGGGAAGATTCAAACAAGGGGACATGACTTGAGAATTAAGGGACTGAAGTTTAGGGGTAACATGAGGGGGAACTTCTTTACTCAGAGAGTGGTAGCTGTGTGGAATGAGCTTCCAGTGAAGGTGGTGGAGGCAGGTTCGTTTTTATCATTTAAAAATAAATTGGATAGTTATATGGATGGGAAAGGAATGGAGGGTTATGGTGTGAGAGCAGGTATATGGGACTAGGGGAGATTATGTGTTCGGCACGGACTAGAGGGGTCGAGATGGCCTGTTTCCGTGCTGTAATTGTTATATGGTTATATGGTTATACCTAGACGATAGCTGAATCATGATCTCCTCAAAATCACGCATAATTCAATTACTGTTTTGCATTTCCAACCCTTTTACTTCAATTTACCTGCGCTTAGACCATTCAAAGTGGCCTTTCTCCATTTGACTATTCTAATCTACAGACACTATTTAGAATAACTGTTTTGAAAGTATGATCAGTGCACTCAAGATTTCCCACCACAGACCCTCATTTCAGTTAACCTGCCTGACTCCCCAGAACCAAATCTGGTCATGGTCCCTTCCAAACTGTGCTAGATAATTACTGGTCAAGAGTTCTCTTGAACACACTTCAGAAATGTTTCCCTCTCTTTGTCACTCATAATAACATTACAACCCATATTACTCCAATGACATGCACATCTCTGTAATTTACCTTATGATTTTTCATCAAATTTGTTTTCTTAAAACTGGGAGGAGTTCGATTGGAACTGTATACGTGCATTTGGAACCATATGTACAGACATGATTGTGACTGTGTATATGTGCATACATAGGGGTGATCAATGACAAAATAAGTTCAAGTGGGATACAAGTGTCTGGTTTAACATAACGGGTGATTATATATTAAATAGGATTAAATATGATGAGCTTGCTTGGGTGCCTGTGAATGTGATGCTTATGCGATAGAATTCTAGGATGATCTGATGTGATGCTGACAGCTGCTGTGTGATTTGTATATCTTGTTTGTACGTATACTTTGTCTTGTTAATAAATGTTGAGTGCAAAAAAAACAAAGAAAAAAAAACCCAAAAAAACCTTGTCTTCCTTCTGCTGTGCCACAAACATATAGAAGTGCATTTGAAATAATTAAAACCTTTCTTATATCTCTCTGTTCACAAGCTTTCCTGTATGCTCTAAACTTATATTAGCGGGTACAAAATCAGGAATCTTTAAGCACCCTTTCTCACTATTAGGTTGTGGGCCGAGGGGCTTTCTTGTTTAAGTTCGTGACCCAAATCTACCTGAATTTTTAACATATTGCGTAAAAATATTATATTCCTGAAACTAGTCAAGAACAAAACCTGCACATATTTTTAAAATATGAGGAAAACCTCAAATTTTCCGAGTAGTAATTGTCCAATCAATGCACGTTTGACTTTGCATCGGACGCCAATTGACTAATCACGCACTTTGTTTCATGGTAGCTAGGCAACGAGCACTCTGGGATCATGGCTGCCTCCCAATTAAATCAAAACAGTAGCAAGGTTTCGAAGGAATAAAGGTAATGCTGACATTGCTGATAATTTTGTTTTTCAATTGATTTATCTTTGTAAAGTTATGATGTGAACTGTTAAATAAAAATGAAAAATAACATATGTAGAGCTAGGGTTAGGATTAGGATTAGGGTCAGTCAGTCAGAAGTCAGTCAGTCAGTCGGTCGGTCGGTCAGTCATTCAGTCGGTCTGTCCGTAGGCCGGTGGATGCTGTGAAGGGTCGGTCGGTCGGGCTGTCGGGCCGCCGGTGGGAGCTGCGAGTAGTCGGTCGGGCCGCCGGTGGGTGCTGCGAGTGGTCGGTCGGGCTTTCAGACAGCGGGTGTTGCAGCGAGCAAGCGGGCGGGCGGACTGACGGAGCCGGCGCTATGGGTGTGCTGAAGGCGGCCCGGGGGTCGTGCAGGGCAGTGCTGCTCCCAACCATCATCACCATGATGATCCAGAAGGGCCTGCTTGGCTGAGGTGGATGGGCTGAGCGGCCACACGTAAGGAGCCCGCAGCCGGTCCCAAAGAGGCTCCAGCTCCAGCCGTGGGCAGCTATGGAAGAGGGGTGAGTTAGGGTTAGGGATTTTGCTCTGAGTGGAAGATGCCTTAGCCTTCCCCCAGCCTGGCACTGCACCAGTCCCACTATGGCCGTGACCCCCACTCTGCACACTGGCAGTCAGTGGGGTTCAGTAAACGGGGGAACCCACAGGAACTGCCCTCACCCATTAATTAGGCTGGTTCAGGAGCCGGACTTCTGCGGCAGTCTCATTCAAAATACACACTCACAATTATATTCATTATATTATTTTTATATAATATAATTGTATATAATTACAGTCATATTCACGCCATATATATATTTATGATATATGGTATAATAATATATGGTTTAAATAGCAGCACGGAATTAGGCTCCCCATGGAGTAATATGAGCATTGAACACAAGATGGTGCTTACCTTTTCGATCTCATTTTCTAATTAGCTTATTTAATTAATGTGCAATTTTTGGCACTGACAAGTTATGACTTCCTTCTCAATTACATTTTATCTAAATCTGTGCAAAATTTTAAGTAGTTCCCAGACATGGGTCACGAAAGTTAAATTCTAGACAAATTTTCAATGCTCTGCCCACAGCCTATAAACCTCCTCAAACAATTGACTATCAATTATCCGTTGATCAAAATGGCAATTCAATTCTTCCTTATTTTTTTAATTCACTAGCTCCTTGGTATATTTTGTATAATGTAATTACATTTTTATATTGATAGTAATTAAGATGTTTGATGTAAAAACAGGAATTCCTATGCTGATGGGCCTTCATAAAAGAACATAAATTCAATATGGAATTCAGCAGATTTTCTTGACTCGTAGAGTAGTTGGAATGTGAAATTTGCTAAGATGTTATTGGTGGGCCGAACTGCTAAGTACATGAATCGGAAAGGAAGGGAAGGATATATGAACATAAAAAGGGGGTAGACATTATGCTCAACAGCAGATTTATATCATATGAATGCGCATGACTGAGTGTAAATTTAATTTGCTTATACACTTCGTCGTTTCTTAGGTAGGATCACCACCTCTCCTTTCAGATATTTTGATAATTTCAAACATATTATTGAACTCCTATTTAACAGTTTCTTTAAAACAAAATGTTTCTTTGATTCTGTTCTTTTTCATGATTAAAAATAATCCCTATAACCATATAACATATAACTAGTTTTCTTTTCTCATTAACTTTAAAGGGATCATGACAGAAGCCTCCTCTTGGTGATTCCCGGAAATGACAACACGATGTAGTCTGCTAATTATGGGCTATATAAGAACAAATACATTTATTCCCCTTCAAAGAAAAAATATTAACTTATTGCCAGAAAATATTTAATGCAATAGGTTCAAAAACTGATCAAATATCAAATATTTGTAATGATATTGTTGTGTCTTTGCAGTGGGTCACTAATTTCTTTCAGATGAATCACTAACCTGAGTACAACATAACTTAATTAAGATTCGGAAACATTAGAATAGGTAGCAATTGACAATTATTGATTTGGGTTTGCACTAGAAATAATTATTTATTACAATAATACTACATACATTTATTGACGTTTATTCCAAAATAACCATTGTTATGTGAGTAAACAAGTCTGTCATTCTGTGGTAATAATATTCCATGAAATGGATAATCAATTGGTCATGAACAAAGCAACTTCAGCTTGACATCTGAATGACTGAAACCACTTTCAGCAACTTCTTGAAATGTTACTCCCTCTAAGGCATCTTATTTAAGGGCCTGTCCCACTGTACGAGGTAATTCAAGAGCTCTCCCGAGTTTAAAAAAAAAAACTTGTGGTAAGTACGTAGAATGTACGTAGCGGCTACGTCGGAGCTCGTGGATGTCTCGTAGCGGCTCGTAATGCTGATGGCAGGTTCTCGGGAAACGCGGTAACTCGTGAAGTTTTTTCAGCACTGTGAAAAATGTCCACGAGAGCCCCGATTACCTACGAACAGCTATTACCGTAATTCTCTGAGTTCGAATCAGGGGAAACTCGGGAGAACTCTTGAATTACCTCGTACAGTGGGACAGGCCCTTTAGGCTGAATAAAACCATATGCCATTTCCACACCATTCAACTTATGAAACATATTTCTCTGTCTCTTTCATCGAAAATCTTTGTTCTGGTTGGTTAACATTGGCTTCCTGTTTCCATCCAATTCATCTTGAAATGTTGTTTCTTATGTACTATATTTTTCAGGTCCTATTTGTGGAGAGAAGATTGTGGGCTAGAAGACAGGAAGATAGCTCTGAGATTTTTTGATATCATCTCACATAATGCATATCACTTTGAGGAATCACTTTCAAGGTTTTGTTGCATTCTTCCCCTGGCTTAGGAATCTTGAACTAGGAATCACATTTTCAGAATAAAGGGTACACAATTGAGGATCGTAATGAGGATAAAGATTCTTCACTAAGGACGGTGAATCTATGGAATTATTTCCCGTGGAGAGCTGTGGAGATTTTATCGAGTTCACAAGACAGTGATTGCTAAATATTAAGGAAATCAATGGATATGGGAATAGTTCAGGAAATGAGGTACAAGATCAGCCACAATAATGATACATGGCAGAGTTTACTTGAATGGTGCTGGTGGCATAGAGGAGCCCTGATAGAAATATAAAAATTATGAGATGCTTAGATAGGATAAACAGTCTGAATATTTTTTCCGGGGTGGCAATATCAAATAGTAGAGTGCATAATTTTAAGTTGAAAAGGGCTAAGTTTCAAGGAGATGTTTTGCATAATTTTCTTTACACAGAGAGTGATGAGTGCCTAGAATGCAAAGCTAGGGATTGGTGGTGGAGGCAGACAGGATAGTAGCATTTAGGAGATTTTTAGATGGGCACATGAATATGCAGGGAATGAAGGGATATGGATTATGTGCAGGCAGATAAGAGTTGGTCTTGACAACATGTTCAGCACAGACATAGTGGGCTGAAGGGCATGTTCCTGTACTGTACGGTTCTATGAGTGGTTGGGCAAGCGAGGGAGCACACAAGGCTGAGAGGTGATCTTATAGAGGTGATCTTATACAGTGGCTTGCAAAAGTATTCATACCCCTTGAACTTTTCCACATTTTATCACGTTACAACCACAAACGTAAATGTATTTTATTGGGATTTTATGTGATAGACCAACACAAAGTGGCGCATAATTGTGAAGTGGAAGGAAAATGATACATGGTTTTCAAATTTTTTTACAAATAAAAAACTGAAAAGTGTGGCGTGCAAAAGTATTCAGCCCCCTTTACTCTGATACCCTAAATAAAATCCAGTGCAACTAATTGCCTTCAGAAGTCATCTAATTAGTAAATAGAGTCCACAGATGGCACAATGGGCTAAGTGTTCGGCTGGCGACCGGAAGGTGGCCGGTTCGAATCCCGCTTGGAGTGCATACTGTCGTTGTGTCCTTGGGCAAGACACTTTACCCACCTTTGCCTGTGTGTGAATGTGTGTGAGTGATTGGTGGTGGTCGGAGGGGCCGTAGGCGCAGAATGGCAGCCACGCTTTCGTCAGTCTGCCCCAGGGCAGCTGTGGCTACAGAAGTAGCTTACCACCACCGAGTGTGACTGAGGAGTGAATGAATAATGCGATGTAAAGCGCCTTGAGTATTAGAAAGGCGCTATATAAATCCCATCCATTATTATTATTAATCTAATCTCAGTATAAATACAGCAGTTCGGTGAAGGCCTCAGAGGTTTGTTAGAGAACATTAGTGAACAAACAGCATCATGAAGCCCAAGGAACACACCAGACAGGTCAGGGATAAGGTTGTGGCGAAGTTTAAAGCAGGGTTAGGTTATAAAAAAATATCCCAAGCTTTGAACATCTCATGGAGCACTGTTCAATCCATCATCCGAAAATGGAAAGAGTATGGCACAACTGCAAACCTACCAAGACATGGCCGTCCACCTAAACTGACAGGCCGGACAAGGAGAGCATTGATCAGAGAAGCAGCCAAGAGGCCCATGGTAACTCTGGAGGAGCTGCAGAGATCCACAGCCCAGGTGGGAGAATCTGTCCACAGGACAACTATTAGCACTCCACAAATCGGGCCTTTATGGAAGAGTGGCAAGAAGAAAGCCATTGTTGAAAAAAAGCCATAAGAAGTCCCGTTTGCAGTTTGCCACAAGCCAAGTGGGGGACACAGCAAACATGTGGAGGAAGGTGCTCTGGTCAGATGAGACCAAAATTGAAGTTTTTGGCCTAAATGCAAAACGCTATGTGTGGCGGAAAACTAACACTGCACATCACCCTGAACACACCATCCCCACTGTGAAACATGGTGGTGGCAGCATCATGCTGTGGGGATGCTTTTCTTCAGCAGAGACAGGGAAGCTGGTCAGAGTTGATGGGAAGATGGATGGAGCCAAATACAGGGCAATCTTGGAAGAAAACCTGTTAGAGTCTGCAAAAGACTTGAAACTGGGGCGGAGGTTCACCTTCCAGCAGGACAACGACCCTAAACATACAGTCAAAGCTACAATGGAATGGTTTAGATCAAAGCATATTGGTGTGTTAGAATGGCCCAGTCAAAGTCCAGACCTAAATCCAATTGAAAATCTCTGGCAAGACTTGAAAATTGCTGTTCACAGACGCTCTCCATTCAATCTGACTGAGCTTGCGCTATTTTGCAAAGAAGAATTGGCAAAAATTTCAGTCTCTAGATGTGCAAAGCTGGTAGAGACATACCACAAAAGACTTGCAGCTGTAATTGCAGCGAAAGGTGGTTCTACAAAGTATTGACTCAGGGGGGCTGAATACTTTTGCACGCCACACTTTTCAGTTTTTTATTTGTAAAAAAATTTGAAAACGATGTATCATTTTCCTTCCACTTCACAATTATGCACCACTTTGTGTTGGTCTATCACATAAAATCCCAATAAAATACATTTACGTTTGTGGTTGTAACGTGACAAAATGTGAAAAATTTCAAGGGGTATGAACACTTTTGCAAGCCACTGTAGAGGTGTACAGAGTGAATGCACAGAATCTTTTACCCATGATATGGTAAAACAAAACCGAGGAAATAGGTTTAACGCGAGAGGGGACATATTTAATAGGAAACTGAGGGGCATATGGAACAAATAGGAGATAGTTGATGTAGGTAGTATAATCGCATTAAAAAAATACTTGGACAGGTACAGGGATAAGAAAGAAACACTTGGACAAGTATTTGGGTTATGGGCCAAACACTAGCTTAGACGGGGCATCTTGTTTAGCCTGGATGAGTCAGGCCAAAGGGCCTGTTTTCCCGCTGAATAATCTTAATGACTATGTCCGGATAACCCCTACCCTACCCTTGTTTCTTATGTTTAATTTTAAATATTTTGCATAATAAACAGACCCAAAATGGACTAAAAACTATAACAATTACATTTTGACTAAAACAAACGTCAAATGGTGGAAGATACAATGAAAATGAAAAAAAAAAGTTAGCAGCGGTATCAAGATAAGCCTGGAATTTTTTGGGAGTTTGGGCAACATTACCAAAGATACTAAGAAGCTTTAGCCCGGTCAAGTTCATATTGCTAGTTTTTGGGAAGAATAGCAACAACTTGAAAATGCTAATGGTAAATAATAGTTAAGTTTCCAACTTCTGCCATCATTTATTGGCTTAACTGATGTAATGCTTCACGAGATCCTTTTAAAATAAACTTTCATTTTAAATGATCAAAAATACTATATCTGATGGCTTTTGTGAACAACTGAATGAATGAACACACTGTAGGTAACACAGCAGGCTGTGTCATAGTAAACTCTTAAAAACAATTCTACACTAAAGAGTAGTGATAAAATCAGTCAGGTTTACTGTTCCTAATCATTATCCAGCAGTTTTACTCGAAAGAGCACTTATCTGGTGGACAATTCAGATTCAGCTGCAATGGCCCCCCGTATTGAATGGTTTGAATAGTCATTTATACTGTCTTCTGGACTCAG
The DNA here is from genome assembly GCF_010909765.2 of Amblyraja radiata. Taxonomy (NCBI): domain Eukaryota; kingdom Metazoa; phylum Chordata; class Chondrichthyes; order Rajiformes; family Rajidae; genus Amblyraja; species Amblyraja radiata. Next base: position 153,795,611 of record NC_045956.1, read on the forward strand.
ATAAAGTATGTTCATTTAAGAGATGCATCAGAGAATGGCCTAATATCAACTGTAATGAATAGAAGTCATAGTCAAAATGGTGAAAAAAGAGCAAGAATGAAAACAGAAAATAGGAATGGGAATAAGCCGCTCTACTCCTAAAGCCTGACGTCATTCAATATAGTTTAGTTTAGAGATACAGCGCGGAAACAGGCCCTTGGGTCCACTGAGTCCGCACCGACCAGCGATTCCCGCACATTAACACTATCCTACACACACACTATGGAGAATTTACACTTATGCCTAGCCAATTAACCTATACAAACCTGTACGTCTTTGGAGTGTGGGAGAAAACCGAAGATCTCGGAGAAAATCCACGCCGTCAAGGGCAGAACGTACAAACTCTGTACAGACAGCACCTGTAGTCGGGATCAAACCCAGGTCTCTGGCGCTGTAAGGCAGCGACTCTACCGCTGTGCCACTGTGCTGCAATATGATCATGGATCATCTACCTCCTGGCGTCCTTTCCTGTTTTGTGCCAGTTCCATAATTCCTTATGTTTTCAAAAATGTTTCTACTTCCTCTTTAAATACTCTCAATGATCTAGCCTCCTTAACCTTCTGGGGTGGAGAATTCCAGAAATCCACTCCCTTGATGAGAAAATTCCTACACGCCTTAGTTTTAAATTACCACTTCCTAATCTTGTAACTATAGGTTTGGTCTTAAAAGCATAACCAAAAGAGATGTTAGAAGGCAGAGAGTTTGAACAGCAAAATGGTCGCATATAGAAAAGGAGTTGAAGATCATTTTTATTTTATTCATCAAAGAGATGTGTGTATCACAGACATGTTCACTAAAAAAGACACAAAGTGCTGGAGTGCCTCAGCGGGTCTAGCAGAATCTCTGGAGAACATGGATAGGTGATGTTTTGTGTCACGTATTCATGTTCCCTAAAGAGGCTGTCTGACCCATTGAGTTACTCCAGCTCTCTGCATCTTTTTTTGTAAACCAGTATCTGCAGTTCCTTGTATCTTACAGGCCTATTCACAGTTTGTTTCCTATTTCTACATTCGGGGGTTCTGCAATCACATAAGGGTTAGACATGCAGAGGACATCTGATTGTCATTCCTAATCTATATTACTGAACCAGATAGTGTCTGCTATAATTCAGGAGTTTCATGATTATAAGCTTTTTATTTAAATAATTTAAATGTGTGAATTTAAATTCGCTGGCCAATGTAGTGGGATATGTACTCTTTTCTCTGGGTCACCAATTCAGACCTCTTGATTACTAGGCTAGTAATAAGGTCATTATTTTATTATATTCATCTGCAGGTAAGTAAATAGTGGAACGGAAGTGTTTTGCACAGGAGCATCTAGGCTGAACAACAAAATGCATTGAGACAGAAGGAACTACAGATGCCAGTTTACCAAAAAAGACACTAGGTGCTGAAGTAACTCAGTGTGTCTGAAGAAGGGCCCTGACCCAAACCATCACCTATTCATGTTCTCCAGAGATGTTGCACGACATGCTGAGTTACTCCAGCACTTTTGAATCTTTTTAAATAAAATGTATAGATAGGAAGAGAGCACAGTAGCAGGAAGGGACAAAACCACAGTGATTTGAAACTGAGGGCGAGGATTCATTTTCCATTGAAGGACAATGAGCTTAAGGAGGCTGGCAAGGACAAACTTTATTTACCATAGGTCTCTGAATGTCTCATAGCAGTTTACAGGATTAAAAATTTATTTCTAAGCAAAGTCAATGATGTAAAGGTACAAGGCCTATTTCAACTCAACACAACTGTACAAGCAGCAAAGACATAATAAAAGATTAAAAAAACAGATAAATTGAGTCAAAAGATGGGAGGTTGGTTTGTGTGATGGTCTGGGCTGCGTCCACAATTCGCTACAATTTCTTGCAGTCTTGGATGGGGGGTCATGTGAAGGTACCATCATAGAGTTTTGCTATGTGGATAGCTCCAGGATTTATGCCAAGTATCACAGGTTTAGAGGAATGTGAATTGCATGCAGGCACGGACATTGTTGGCTGAAGGTCCTGTTCCTGTGCTGCACTGTTCTGTGTTCTATACTAATGACAATATATATAACATATATTGCAATATATATGTGCAGAAGAAGAAAAACATTTAGATTGGTGGATAGCTTACCAATGCTTAATCTGGGATGGAGTTAAGTTTTCTGTTTTTTTTGCTACAGCTGCACTCATCCAGGAAAATATTCCTTTACACTTCAGGCTCCTATCTTTTAGAAGGTGAAAATGCTAGGTTGCCAGGAAGTGAGGCACTTACCACAAGTGGCCGAACTTCTGATCTACTCTTGTAGTCACCGTATTTTTGTGGCTGATCCACTTGTGCTTCTGGTCAGTGATGACGCTCGGATGTTGATCCTGGTTTTGAATGTTGAGGGTAGATAACTATACTCTCTCCTGTTGGAGTCAGTTGTTGAAAACCATGGATTACAGGCAAGTGAGCTGAAAGTGTCAAGATGTCAGTGAAGTGGATAGCGGCACAACGATAAATCTGTGCACATTCACATATCCATCTTTGACAGGCAACATATAAATATCAAAGGGGAAGGCATGTCAAAATGCAGAAACAAGGACCTGCAGATGCTGCCAAAACACAAAAGGACACAAAGTGCTAGAATAATTAAGCAGGTCAGGCAACATGTTCGGAGAACGTGGATAGGTGACGTTTTGGGTCAAGACCCTTCTTCATTTCAGATTGAATCATAGAGGTATACAGCACAGAAAGAGGCCCCTCGATCCATCAAATTTGCACTGATTATCTATTACCCATGTATACTAATCCAACATTAACAATTTTTTATTCTCCCCACAAGTCGTTCAATTCCACCCAGATTCTACCACTCACTCACATTTTTACAGGCAATTTACAGAGGCCAATTATCTATCACCCATAACTTCAGTTAAATTGATGATACAAGAGACTACAGATGCTGGAATCTTGAGCCAAAAGAAAATGTGCTGGAAGATCTGAGCGGACCAGGCAGCATCTGTGGAGGAAAACGGATACCAGACTTTTCCGTCATGATCCTTGCTCAGAATGATGATTTCTTGGTGGATGTCCTCCTACTCTGCATTTCCAACTTCCACATTCTTTTATCTCTTCGTTAGTCTACGGTCTCACTTTCTAATTACTCCGATTTACTCACTGACCGGATCTCCATGGTCACTTAGGTTTTACCCTGTTCTGACATATCCTCTCCCCCAGCCTTCCTCCAGTTTTACAAGCTGTTTTTGGTCTTGTCATCTTCCTTTATATGATAACGGCCTGCGAGCTGAAACGTTAGCTCACCTCTATTTACACTTATGTGGCTGTTGTGTACTTGTGCTAGAAACAGACTTAAAATAATACTCGGACACGGGAGTAAACTAACAAGCTACTTTATTTCAGGACACCACCCCGAGTCTCTCCTGCGCATGCGTCAATTGCGCAAGACTTTAAATGTGTAAAGTGCGGAGTACTTCCAGCACTTTCTGTTTTTAATACGGTTCCTTTGTTGCGTGCCATAAAAGACGGTAAGAGGTAGAAAGGTCAACAATGTTTAATGCCACCAAGAAGCCAGAGAGGTGAAAGCGCATTGTTGACAGTGGCTGATGTTGGAATTATCATGTTGCTTTTACGTCATAAGTGATAGGAGCAGAATTAGGCCATTAGGCTCATCGTCTACGCCGCCATTCAATTATGGCTGATCTATCTCTCCCTCTTCACCCCACCCTCCTGCCTTCTCATCATAACCCTTGATACCTGACCCCCTTTTGACCACAGCTGTCTTAATGGTGAGGAGAGGTCAGAAACTAGGTGGAAAAGGTTTCAGCATGCATTTTGAAAGAATGTGTTACACAAATGTATAATAAACTTGATACGGTTTCAATATTATGTTTACCATTGGCAATATTTTAGGGATATCTGAATAAGCCAGAGGAGTTGAACAAGAGTCTGTAATTCTGTTTCTCATTTTTTTTCCCTTTTGAGAATGGTCTTTCAAAGCAGCAAATTGTAGTAAGGGTCTCTCTGTATCTAAGATTCTTGAAAATGAGAGCCGACAGTGTGGACTGGGTTGCAAATTGATCAGCCCTGCAAGTTACCTACCAGTGGAAATTGTGAGCAGGAGCCAGGAGAAAAAGAGACTTAAAAATGTCTAGTCTCCATCAATTAAGAAATACAACAGACCTGATTTAGTTCCCAGTGGCAAAGCCATTCAATAGGTTGTGCTTGTCTATGGGAATGTACTTTGAATTAGAGCCAGAAAATGTGCATCTTCTACAGGGCACCTGAGAACTGAGAGAACAGCATACAACTGCATTTCTCCTTGACCTAAATGAAGTAACAATAATGAGCAACACAAAGTCTGAACTAATAAATGTAAGCTAAAATATTGAATTCAATGTCAAATCAAATAAAGTGAGCAAGGGGAGGAAATGGAAATTAAAACAAATAAATTAAATTACATTTTCAATAATTAAAACATACATGAATGGAACTCCACATTTGAAACCATTACTTTTCAGTCCCTGTGAGGTTGCAAGGCAGCATATTATTAGAAATGATTTTGCACTTGCAACATATTATGAACAAAGTTCAGAATAAGTACAGAAACTCAACATAATTGACCATACTGAAAAGGCAGACTGCAATAGGATTCACTTTTCAGGAGAGTATTGCATATTGAAAATAAATTTCTATATTTCCACATTTACTGGTCTGAAGAAGGGTCTCGACCTGAAACGTCAACCATTTCTTCTCCCGAAAGATGCTGCCTGACCTACTGAGTTACTCCAGCATTTTGTGCCTATCTTCTTTAAGTGCACATGCAGCTTACATAATTGGCTATCCAATTTTCACTGTTACCTCTACGACAAGATCTGCCTCATCTTAATCTATCAACATGTATTTTCACATTGGCAATAGAGATTTACTTGAAAAATATACCTGATATCGCCATTTTCTCCTAAATATTTACAATCAGGAATATGTTGTGTATTTTTGATTAAAGCCACGCATTATGATTGCAAATTAGCTCTAATCTAATTAGATTGAAAGGAAATTAAATATATTACTGTTGTATACCAAATTACATCAACGATCACAAATTGGAAACAGCATAGCACTCTTTCAAATATTTATATCTTGTAACCTTTATTTCAAAATGTCAATTGTTTAGTAGAATTCTGATTTCATAGCCTACAGAATTCAACACTTACTCTTCCAAGGGAAAAAAAATTCCAATTAGCACTCTGGAAATTTTCAATGTGCCAAGGAGAAAAATCAGGTGGCAGCTGAGACAGGATGCAGAGGATACAATGTTTTATTATTGTTGCCATGGAAACAGTGTGGAAAACCAAGAGCCACAGGGCAGTAGCTGCAACCAGGTCAATAATGCACACAGAGACATTGTGTAGATAATCAACAACAGGGCCCTTGGTTCTCTTCAATGTGCAAACAGCTGAAGGGCAAATCAATACAGCAATGGGAACAAGGCTGCCCCTGCTCTATTTCCCATAATACACCATCAATAAATGCTGAAGAAACCCAAAAAATAGAAATATTTTAGGCATTAAAATGAAAAAGGCAGTTTAAAATCATTTCCAACTCTAATGATTCAAATAAATACCTAAAACATTTCAATAACTACATTTATTTGTATGGGATTTTCATTATTTCTATGTTATGTTGTTACAAATTCATTTTTGACAATGTTTCAGATATTAATTGGATTTTCCTGGACTTCACAAAGGAACAAGGACATATTCCCACACAATCTGCAAGTTAAAAACCCCCAGCTTTTGGCAAACATTTGCTGCAATTCTGTAGATACAATTTTTAAAGAAAACATCAATTTCACCCATTGTACTAAATAAAAACATATTTTGGTTTACTTTATTATTTTTAAATCAGTAAAAATATTTTGAATTTGCTCTTTTCCCACAGAGTAATAAGGTCAAATTCTACAGCATGTGAACAGGCCCTTCAGCCCAACTTGTCCAAACCAACCAAGTTTCATAACTGAACGTCCCATTTGCCTGTGTTTGGCAATATCCCTCTAACCTTTCCTATCCATGTACCTGTACAATGTGTTTTGAACGTTACCATTGTAACCACCTTCATAGTATCCTCGTTGCCTATACCCACCATCTTAGAATCATAGAGTACAGAAATAGGCTCCTCAGCCCAACTTTCTATGCCGCACAAGATGTATCATCGAAGTTGGTCCCACCTGCTTGCAGTTAGCCCATGCCTTTTTAAACTTCTCCTATTCATAAACCTGTCCAAATGTCTTTTAAAAGCTGTTTTAGTACCTGTCTCAACCACCTCCTCTGGCAAGTCCTTCCATTTATCCACCATCCTCTGCATGAAGCCATTGCCTTTCACGTCTTTTATATCTTTCCCATCTCAACTTAAAAACTTATGCCTCTGGTTCTAGACTGCTTTACCTTAGGAAAAAGACTGTGACTATACACCTTATCTATACTGCTCATGATACCTCGATAAGGTCACTGCTCAGCCTCCTGACTCCAGGGGAAAAAAATCATAGGTTTATCTAGCCTCTCCTTTAACTCAAGAAGGAGTTAACTCTCCGGACGTGGCGGCACTGCCCAAGCAGCTGCAGCTCGCCTGCAGTCCTTGTCTTTTTGTCTTTTTTTTGTCTTGTTATAGGTATGTTTTTAAAAAAAAGTTGTGTATATGTGGGGGAGGGGAAACGTTTTAAATCTCTTCCTTCAAAGGGGACGCAACCTTTTCCTTGTCGTGTCTCCGTTGTCGCTGAGGCATAACATCGTGGAGCTGGCAGCCTCCAACTGGAATCGATCTGAGGGCTCCAGTCGCAGAGCCTGTGGACTTACCATCACGGAGCTGGCTGACCGGAGGCTGTGGTGGCGCTGCGGCTGGGACCCGACTTCGGAGCTTCGGGGCTTCGGCCGCGGGCCCTGTGGACGGTAACATCGGGAGCTCACAGGTCCCTGGTTGGACGATTTTCGGGAGTTCCCACAACGGCAGCTTCGTCCACCCCGAATCGCGGGGTTTGAATCGGCCCGTTGCAGGGCCTTTCATCGCCCGGCGTGGCTTAATCGGCCACGGGATCTACCATTGCCCGCCGGGGGCTTCAACATCAAGAGCCTCGATCGCCTTGATGCAGCAGTTTGACTGCCTGACCGCGGGAGAAGAAGCAGGGAAGAGATAAGACTTTTTGTCTTCCATCACAGTGAGGAGGTGTCTGGAGATTCACAGTGATGGATGTTTGTATTAAACTGTGTTAATTGTGTGTTTTGTTTATTTGCTGTCATGACTGCAATTTTGTTCAAACTTTTCATTTGAATGACAATAAAGGAAATTCTATTCTATTCTATTCAATCTCCTTCGTGCTGATAATATCCTAGTGAATCATTTCTATATCCTTTCCAGCTTAAAAGCATCCTTCCTTTTCAAGAGAGTTGGATTTAGCCCTTCGGGCCAAAGGAAGCAAGGGATATGGGGGAAAAGCAGGAACGGGGTACTGATTTTAGATGATCTGCCATGATCACATTGAATGGCTGTGCCGGCTCGAAGGGCCGAATGGCCTACTCCTGCATCTATTTTTCTATGTTTCTATAGCAGGGTGATGAGAATTGCACACAAGATTCCAAATGTGCTCTTACCAATGTCTTGCACAGCAAAAACATCATGTCCCAATTCCTCTACTCACTTCTCTTATCAATGAACACAGGTTTGCCAAATGCCTTTTTTACCACCACTTTGTCTGGCTGCAACACCACTTATCAGGAACAGTGTACAAAACCCTGCGTCTACAACACCCTCCAGGGCCCTACCTTTTATTGTGCAACTCCTGCCGTGTTTTGATTTTAAGAAATGCATAACCTCATTTGTCCGAGTCAAATACCACTTGCCATTTCTTGGTCCATTTACTTGGTTCATCCAGATATTTTGATAAACAGAGAGCATTCCTCACTACACCACAAATTTTGTGGTCATCCGCAAATTTACTAACCACGTGAACAGATATCGATATGTGATCCAAATCATTAATATAGATGACGGACAACAGTGGATTCATCACTGATCCCTGTGGTACACCACTGATTACAGGCTTTCAAGCAGAAAAAACAACACCCCACTAACAACCTCTGACTCTTTCCGTGCTTCCTGACACATCCCTGCTTTGAACACAGAAATATGATTTAGTTGAACTGTGCATATCCAGAAATCATTCATTTGCACACATGCATTTTTAAATGATTTCTTGTGAGTGTGTTTTTAATGACCGATAATAATCTGAAATATAGAGATAATTATGTTGCATGAACAATATGCCTGGTTAAACATACCAAGTTACTGTTACCAACTGCAGTTAATAGACCAAATATGACAGTGAGATAGACAAAGTCTGGCAAAAGGCATCGGTTTTAAAGGGTTTCATAAAGGAAGAGACTTTGACAAGAGAACTTTAGAACTTGGATCCTTGTCAACTTGACACTTACCAATGAAAACTAAGCCATGAAAATCAGGGATATGCATAAGTCAATAGGAATGGTCCAACGCATAGATTTCTGCAAATTATAGGATTGAAAGCAATGATAGACTATGCTGGGTTCTGAAATTGGGGGATGAAAATGCTCAAGCTGTGGTCTTGATAGACAGACAGTACATGAGGACAGGGATGTGGGGCTAATGATACTTAGTGCCTATGAGGACATGGGCCTATGGAGTTTTGAGCAAACTCACATTTATAGAAGATCAATTCTCAAGGCAACAAAAGCCTGGGTGAAGATTTCCATAGGGCAGGGAGCACCGATGGCGCAGAGAGTTAATAGGAAATGTTAGTGATGGACGATATATGGAATCAAAAGCTCTAATTGAAATTCAAAGTGAAATTGAAAGGCATAATTTTGATTTTTCTAGTTTAATTAATGAATTCTAATGTCTTACAGAATTTAGTATGGTAAACTACTTTTGTATTATTAATGGGATAACAATATTTTAAGAATGATACCACATAAATGGGACGTCAATTTCATTTTGATGCCATATTCCCATGGTTTGAAGAAACTTTCACACAATATGATTGTAAAAAGTAATGTGTTCATGTTTTTTTTGTCTCCATGCAGACTCACCATTGCCTTTTATTTCCTTCAAGCTTCTTCAACCTGTATAAGGACCCAAGAGTTAACTGGCCCACAACAAAGTTCGCACCTGAAGAGCGTGGCACATTCGCTGTTAGTAACACATCTATGTGCTGTTAAGTGGCTCCAGACTAGGCCTTATTTTTCTTTATTCTATTGCTTTGGAACAATTCACAACCATTATCATTATCTGAATCTGACAAGATCTGAAATATGGTGAATTCGATTAAACAGATACATCAATTTCACAAGCCAAATACTTTCTCTTACAGAAAATAGTTGTACATATGTTTAAAATCATAACGATCTGGAACTCAACAATTCATACCATTGAGCTCATATTGGCCTGCATTAGGGTACAACAATCCTGGTGGTCCCATTCCTTTACTCTTTCTCTGAACTACAAATACTGATCTGATCCCATTTTTAAAGCCAGGATTAACTCACTATATTTCTAGATAAATACAATTCACTGCATTAAAAAGTCTCTCACTTCATCCCATGATTCTTTCCTCTTTAAAACTGTGTCTTCTGCTCCTCGATCCATCTGAAGGTGGAAGTGTTTCCTTCAATTTACTGTCCAAAGTCTCCTTTCGATCTTTATTTCAAGGGGAACTTTGGGTTATTGTGAGCAGCTTTGGGCCCCATATCTGAGGAAGGATATGTTGGTTTCAGAGGAGGTTTACAAGAATGATCCCAGGGATGATTGGGCTAATGTATGATGAGAGTTTGACGGCACTGGGCCTGCACTTGCTGGGGCTTAGGAGTATGAGGGAGATAGACAATAGACAATAGGTGCAGCAGTAGGCCATTCGGCCCTACGAGCCAGCACCGCCATTCAATGTAATCATGGCTGATTAACTCCAATCAGTACCCATTCCTGCCTTCTCCCCATATCCCCTGACTCCGCTATCTTTAAGAGCCCTACCTAGCTCTCTCTTGAAAGTATCCAGAGAACCTGCCTCCACTTGCCCTCTGAGGCAGAGAATTCTACCGACTCACAACTCTCTGCGAAACTTACCATATAATGAATGGCCCAGATCGAATGGATGAGAAGAGGATATTTCCACTAGTGGGAGAGTCTGGGACCAGATGGCATAACCTCAGAATAGAGGGATGTACCTTTGGAAATGAGATGAGGAGGAATATCTTTAATCAGAGGCTGGTGATTCTGTGGAATTCATTGCGGAATTCATCTGTGGAGGCCAAGTCATTGGGTATTTTATAGGCAGAGATTGACAATAGACAATAGACAATAGGTGCAGCAGTAGGCCATTCGGCCCTTTGAGCCAGCACCACCATTCAATGTGATCATGGCTGATCAACCCCAATCAGTACCCCATTCCTGCCTTCTCCCCATATCCCCTGACTCCGCTATCTTTAAGAGCCCTATCTAGCTCTCTCTTGAAAAGTAGCCAGAGAACCGGCCTCCACCACCCTCTGAGGCAGAGAATTACACAGACTCACAACTCTCTGTGAGAAAATGTGTTTCCTCGTCTCCGTTCTAAATGGCTTACCCCTTATTCTTAAACTGTGGCCCCTGGTTCTGAACTCCCCCAACATCGGGAACATGTTTCCTGCCTCTAGCGTGTCCAAACCCTTAACAATCTTATATCTTTCAATAAGGTCCCTCTCATCCTTCTAAACTCCAGAGTGTACAAGCCCAGCCGCTCCATTCCCTCAGCATAGTGACAGTCCTGCCATCCCAGGAATTAACCTTGTAAACCTACGCTGCATTCCCTCAATAGCAAGAATGTCCTTCCTCAAATTAGGGGACCTAAACTGCACACAATACTCCAGGTGTGGTCTCACTACGGCTCTGTACAACTGCAGAAAGACGTCTTTGCTCCTATACTCGACTCATCTTGTTATAAAGACCAACCTGCACTGCTTACTTTCATAGACTGATGAACCCTTTTACCAACTTGACCCCATTTAGATAGTAATCTGCCTTCATGTTTTTGCTACCAAAGTAGATAACCTCACATTCATCCACATTAAACTTCATCTGCCATGCATCTGCCCACTCCCCCAACCTGTCCAAGTCACCCTGCATTCTCATAGCATCCTCCTACAGTTCACACTGCCACCAAGCTTTGTGTCATCTGCAAATTTGCTACAATGCTTGATTGGCAAGGTTGCCAATGGTTATGGGGTGAAGGCAGGGTATTGGGGTTGAGAGGGAAAGATAGATCAGCCATGATTGAATGGTTGAGTACTCAATGGGCCGAATGGCCTACATCTATTCCTATGACTTATGAACGTTTCAACAGTTCAGCGGAAACCCCTCAGCTTGTAGAACTACTTTAATAAATCTCTTCAGAATCTTCTCAAGAACCTTCACCCGCTTCCTAAATACTACCATGCTCATTTTGTGCATGATATATTTTACCTTGAAGAGGAAGCTATCTTGAACAAAAATAAGTCCCCTTTTCCACATCATTGAAAGGTGCTTTTCAATATCATTGAAGCCATTGGTAGCGTAAGAACGTATGGGCCATGAAACCATATCAATTGAAATATTTAATTCCTAAATCTTAAAATAAAAATCTAGCTGGCCAAATCAACCTTAATGCCCTGCCATCCAGGCACTGAGCATGTACTTGCTAACGTTTCTAAGAAATGACACTGGGAAATCTGCTTGAGAACCCTGCATCAGGGTTAGAGCAGATGTACTATCTGTGAACTAATTCATCTGAATGAACATTTTATAGTCAATGAAGAAGAAAGAAAGGTGAGAGTAAACTACATCTTTCAAATGATTATAATTCTGAATTGCATAAATGCTTAGGAATCTTACAGTGTTTTTATATTTCATAACTAATTTCTTTAAAATTGTTTGATTTTAATAGGTTTTTTAATATATCTGAATGGCAAGGATGGGTGGAAGCATCCCAACAATCATCTTCACAGCTTTGACACAGCGCAGAACATGTGGCCTCGCCATCTGTCAAAGATTCTCACAACAGCCTTGTGGGAGCAGTCTGTTCTGACACACACACAGGCGACAACACATGTGTGTGAGGAACTGCAACTTCTCTAGTTTCTCTAAAGAGTTCTCCAATAGGAATCGAAAGGGTACATTTTTCACACAAAGGGTGGTGGGTGTACGGAACAAGCTGCCAGCAGAGGTAGTTGAGGCAGGGACTATCCCAACAGTGAATCTCTGGAATTCTCTGCCACAGAATGTAGTTGAGGCCAGTTCATTGGCTATATTTAAGAGGGAGTTAGATGTGGCCCTTGTGGCTAAAGGGATCAGGGGGTATGGAGAGAAGGCAGGTACAGGCTACTGAGTTGGATGATCACCAATGATCATATTGAATAACGGTGCAGTCCTGAATGGCCTACTCCTGCACCTATTTTCTATGTTTCTATGTTTCTATTTAAGAAACAGTTAGACAGCTACACGGGTAGGACAGGTTTGGAGGGATATGGACCAAATGCGGGCAGGTGAGACTCGGGTAGCTGGGACATGTTGACCGGTGTGGGCAAGTTGGGCTGAAGGACCTTTTCCACACTGTAAGTAGGGGCCAAGAAGTGATATGATCGAGGTATGTAAAATATTGAGAGGTGCAGATAGGATAGACGGCCAGAATCCTTTCCTCGTGGTGATGGTATTTCAAACTAGATTTAAGGTAAGAAGATGGAGATTTAGGGGGAATCTGAGGGGATATTTTTTTCACAGAATAGTGGGTATCTGGAATGAGCAGCCAGAGATGGTGGTGGAAACAGGAACAATAACATTTAAGAAGCATCTGGACAGGTACTTTAATGAGCAGGGTATGGAGCGACTGAGAATTAAGGCAGGCAAGGGGGATTAGTATAGCTATGCAGTTATGGCCGGCAAAGACATGATGGATCAAAGGTAGACTCAAAAAGCTGGAGTAAGGCAGCATCTCTGGAGAGAAGGAATGGGTGATGTTTCAGGTCGAGACCCTTCTTCAAAGGGCCTGTCTCTAATCTGCACATCTCTATCTTATCTATATACTTTTAAAACTCTGTGTGTGTGGGTGTACAGCATTTTGCCTTTGCAACGTATTTCCTCGAAAACCAGATGCAAAGATTTTTACAATTTCGGTAGGGATTTATCTTATGAGTTCAGAAATCCACTCCATGGTCAATTATTTCCCCAGATTTTGAATAAAATTGATCTCAAAACTCACTCCCCCCACTCTCTTCCCCCCTCCCCTCTTTCCCCCAACCCCCCCCCCCGCTTTCCCCTTACCCCCCTCTTTCCCCCACCCCCCTCTCTTTACCCCCCCTCCTCTTTACCATCCCCCTTTTACCCCCCCCCCCCCTCTCTACCCCCCCCCCCCCTTGGAGAGATGCAACGAGACCTGGGTGTCATGGTACACCAGTCATTGAAAGTAGGCATGCAGGTGCAGCAGGCAGTGAAGAAAGCGAATGGTAATGTTAGCATTCATAGCAAAAGGATTAGAGTATAGGAGCAGGGAGTACTGCAGTTGTACAGGGTCTTGGTGAGACAACACCTGGAGTATTGTGTACAGTTTTGGTCTCCAAATCTGAGGAAGGACATTATTGCCATAGAGGGAGTGCAGAGAAGGTTCACCAGACTGATTCCTGGGATGTCAGGACTTTCATATGAAGAAAGGACTGGATAGACTCGGCTTGTACATCGCTAGAATTTAGGAGATTGAGGGAGGATCTTATAGAAACTTACAAAATTCTTAAGGGGTTGGACAGGCTAGATGCAGGAAGATTGTTCCCGATGTTGGGGAAGTCCAGGACAAGGGGGCACAGTTTAAGGATAGAGGAGAAATCCTTTAGCACCGAGATGAGAAAAACTTTTTTCACACAGAGAGTGGTGAATCTCTGGAACTCTCAGCCACAGAAGGTAGGTTGAGGCCAGTTCATTGGCTATATTTAAGAGGGAGTTAGATGTGGCCTTTGTGGCTAAAGGGATCAGGGGGTATGGAGAGAGGGCAGGCACGGGATACTGAGGGATGATCAGCCATGATCATATTGAATGGCGGTGCAGGACTCGAAGGGCCGAATGGCCTACTCCTGCACCTATTTTCTATGTTTTTATGTTTCTATATAAGATGTTGGTGAGTCCGCATTTAGAATATTGCGTTCAGTTCTGGGCATCTTGTTATAGGAAAGTTATTGTCAAGCTTGTAAGGCTTCAGAAAAGATTTACGAGGATGTTGCCAGGACTAGAGGGTGTGAGCTATAGGGAGAGGCTGAGTCGTCTGGGTCTCTATTCCATGGAGCGCAGGAGGATATGGGGTGATCTTATAGAGGTGTACAAAATCATGAGAGGAATAGATCAGGTAGAGTAGGGGAATCGAGAACCAGAGGTCATAGGTTCAAGGTGATGGGAAAAAGTTTTAATAGGAATCTGAGGTAACCTTCTTCACACAAAGGGTGGGGGATGTATGGAACAAGCTACCAGAGGAGGTAGTTGAGGCTGGGACTATCCCACCGTTTAAGAAACAGTTGGACAGGTACATGGATAGGACAGGTTTGGAGAGATATGGACCAAGTGCAGGTAAGTGGGACAACTGTAGCTGTGGACAAGTTGGGCCGAAGGGCCTGTTTCCACACTGTATTACTCTATGACTCTATGACTAAATACAATGTAACTTGCCAGGTACATATGTAGCTGAAATAAATCAGGGTAGAAAAATCTTTCCTCTCATAATATGGTTTATTTTTGTACTTAAACATATATTTTCATATTTATTCTATACATTAGTCAAAATTAACATTTAGAGTATTAACCACATGTACTATCCCACCCAATTACTTCAAAGGACTCAACAGATTTATGATGCCAATTGAGCCTTCTAGCTTTATTTCACATCTTCAGTTGCAACATTTTGTCTAAATCATCTTGAATGGTGAAAATATTTGGAAGAAACTGAATAATCAGTGTCCATTTATTAAGCTCACACAAGAGCAGAAAACATATTACCACAAAACAAGGATCTGCTTTTGTTAACCTACTCTGGGAGTCCTTGCACCATTAATAATTTATGTCAGTCATATGCTTTTGAAAGACAACCTTCAATCCTGATATCAGATGTCAATGAGCAATCACAGAACAGAGATATATATGTCAGTGGAACATATTATAAATGACAAAGATATTTTCAATTGCTAAGGAATGCAGTGACTCAGAATTCTGAAATGTTATTAGTAGCTGACATAAACAAATATCTTTCATTTATTGAATTGAATCCTTTATTTGTCATTCAGACCTTTCGGTCTGAACGAAATGCTGTTGCCTGCAGCCATACATGTAATAATAACAACACACAATTATATCACACAATTAAAACCATTTAGTACAGGAACTAAAATTTGGGTAATTTTGCTTGCCATAATTTAACTGGTTTCTATTTGTAGCCAGTTTTATTGTAAGCCTATCTATTTAGACATTTCAAATGGTTCATAAGCAAAATAATGCAAACATCAGCTAATATACAAAGTCATAACCAATTCCCAATGTTTCAGAAAATGGCATCATATAGCAATAGAAGTTAATAATTTATCTACATTTGTAATTCTGAAAACAAATGACTATGATGTTTCTTGCAACACTGTATGGATGGTCCAACCTAAGAAGGGAACATACTGGTCCTTGTGTAGAAAGGAATTGCAGATGCTGTTTTATACCAAAGATGGACACAAAGTGCTGGAGTAACTCTGCAGGTCAGGCAGCATCCCTGGAGAAAAAAGGTGGATGATGTTTCGGGTCAGAACTCTTCTTCAGATTGGACCTTGTGTTGGGAAATAAGCCTAGCCTTGACTGGTGTTTCTGTGGAAGAGCATTTTGGTGATAGTGATCCCAACACCATTAGTTTTAAGATTGTTTTGAATAGGGAGAAGGCTGGACCTTGCAAATAGTAATAAATTGGAGTAAGGCAAACTACAATGTTATTAAAGAAGATAGACACAAAAAGCTGGAGTAACTCAGTGGGACAGGCAGCATCTCTGGAGAGAAGGAAAGGGTAATGTTTCGGGTCGAGTTATTAAGCAGATTTTCAGTAGGGTACACTGGGAGCAAATTGGTATTAGGTACGTCAACATCAGACATGTGGGATTTGTATAAAGGCCACTTGGTCAAAGTTCAGAACCAGCATGTTCCAGTGAGGAGGAGAGATAAGGATGACAAAGTAAGGGAAACTTATTTGACTGAAGAGGTTCTAAATTTGGTCACGAAGAAAAATAAAACGCATGCAAGAGGATGAAATCAGACAGGGCCTTTGAGGAATATAAAGAAAGGAGGAAAGAATTCAAACAGACGATTAGAAGGGCCAAAAGAGGTCACAAAATGACTTTGTTGAGATGATTAAAGAAAATTCCAAAGCTTTTTAATCTCGATATTACAAACAAGAGAGTAACCAGAGAGAGCTAGGACTGCTAAAGGATCAAGACAGGAATTTATGCTTGGAGTCTGGGATGTAGGCAATGTACTATGTAAGTACTTTGCATCTATTTTCACCAAGAAGGACAAGGAGGTCAGTGATGTCAGTGTGGAGAATACCAATATGCAATGGTAGTTTGAGATTAAGGAGAGGAGGTGGTGGGGCACTTGAAGACCATTAAGGTGGATAAATTCCGAGGACCTGATGGGACTTATCCCAGGTTATTGAGAGAGGTGAGAGAGGTGATTGCAGGAGCATTGATGAAGATCTTTGCATCTTCTCCATTCACAGGCTAGGTCCCAGAGGATTGAAGAGTAGCTAAAAGTACAGCAAATCCAGGGTATCCAGAGTCTCATATTTGTGGTAGGAAAGCTATCGGAGAGGACTCTTTGGGATATAATTTACTCCCATCTTGAAGAGAGTGGGTTAATTAGAGACAGTCAGCATGACTATGAACACGGCAAGTCGTGTCTTACTAACTTAGTCAAGATATTCAGGAAGTGATGAAGGAGATCGATGAGTGTTGGATGGTGGGTGTTGTCTACATGGATTTTAGTAGGGCATTTGATAAATTGTCCCATTGTAGATTGATCAAGAAGATAAAGGTACACGGGATTAATGTAATATTCATAATATGATATAAAAATGAAAAATGTGGTTGGAATTTTTGTTCCAATGGTATTGTACATTTATTGGTAGTCAATTTTTACAATTAACTTTTAATACAAATAATTATCGATTTATTCCTGAATCATTTTTTTATTCCACCAATTTAGCTGCACATATTTATGCCCAAAATCACGGACTGATGCGTTTTATTATAATTTTCTATCTGATAAAACCTGAAGAGTAGATTCAGTATTCAGCAATGAAATTGCAAATGACGTAATTCACAAAGTGCTGGAGGAACTAAGCAGGTCAGGCAGTATCCGTGGTGGGAAAGGACAGGTGACATTCTTCAGGTCTGAAGAAGGGACCCAACCTGAAATGTCACCTGTACATTCCCTGCACAGATGATGTCTGACACGCTGAATTCCTCCAGCAATTTGTGTTTTGCTCAATATTCCAGCATCTGCAAGTTCCTTATATCTCAAATATATAATAAAGGGAACAGATCAAAGATAAGAGGATGTTTAGAATGGATTGGAGGGTTTATTTCACGAGTGATTAGTGCCTGGAATGCACTACCTTGAGAGGTAGTGAAGGCAGATACTCTAAAGACATTTTAAAAGCATCTGGACAAGTAGATGCATTGTAGGCCACAGATCTAATTGAATTAGTGAGATCGAGACTACAATCAGCATGAGCAGAGTGGGCTGAAGAGCCCGTTTTGTTGCTGAGCACTTCTATCACTCTCAAGTACAATATAATAATACCAATAGGAACATCCTTCCACAATCTCATCATCACAGAATATCTGAGTGGCAAATATAAGCTGTCAGGAACTTGATTTATTTATCTATTTTTTTATCTCACCAAGGTAGAAATGTTTAATAATGGGAAGTCTAAGTGCTTCCAGAGCAGGTTCAGTGCTAAGTTAAAGAACATTATAATCAATGTGATTACTGGTGAAAATTAATTTTTATAAATAGATTATATTCTGGTTGTCAACATATTAAACCTAGAAACGTTACAAACACCAAAAACTTTGGATAAAGTGATATATCCATTTTTTAAAAGGTAAAACTTAATATAAAACTTGCATGGGTTACCAAATATGGAAATCAAATTTTGAATTAAATATATAAAATACTAGAAATCATGCTTAATTAATGGCCCACATTTGTTTGTTAAGATTCTCTAAGAAACATTAGATCGTAAATTATAATAGTAAAGTTGCTTGAATCTCACACTCCATCACCCTTTCCTCTTTGCAATGGCTGGAATATGTGTCAATTCTGAAGCTGTATTACTAGCAGTAAGATGAGATAACTACATTCACATCACCTTGGATTTAGGTCTTAATTTCCCTTTCCTCAGTTTACAAGCCACAGGTGCCATCGTTCCATTATTGAAAATTGGATCAATGCAATGTGTTTGGATAGGGAATGTGCAAATTCTGAAGATGGGAAAAATGCATGTGGTTTAAATTAACTGATAACTTTAGGTATATAGGCAAGGTAATCAACACATACACAAGGAAGAAAAGTAGTGGAAATTAAAGGCTCAAAGAAAATCAGGAATATTTCATTCAATTAAAAATAGATGATAAAGTGCCTTCACCTTCTGTATCCATTTCTACAGATGCTACCTGATCTGCTGAATGTCGCAAATGAACACATAATCTTAAGTTTAAAGTAAATGATAATTAACTCTTCCAGCAGTAAAGCAGTGGGTGCCTCATCTGGATTTACCACTCAATTACTGTAAGAGGCTTTAAAAAAAGATTCAGTCTATTTTTTTATGCCAATATCTTTGTTTAACCAAGGAATTAAAACATTCCCAGGCATAAGAGCTAAAATTGCCGATAGTCAATAAAAGAAAAGAGCTTCAATTACTTAGTTAGTTAGTTAGTTAGTTAGTTAATGTCTGTGAAGAAACAAAAGTCAGTTTGATTTAAAATGTTTCCTAAGGAGCAGAGCTATGGATGCGACTTAACAAACAACTGCTATGGGAAAGGTAAGTTTAATTAGGTTTACAGAAGTCAGATGACATAAAAATCCACTGCTTTACAAGTTTTCCAGCAACTGCGCTCACCATTCTATTGGAAACTATCTGACGGACACTGGAAGTTACTGAGATCTTCAATTAGGTGGAGGTGGACATGAAACTAGAAGGATACTAGACTAAGTAGGATCCGTTGGGTCCCATGTTCACACTGTAGGGCTGGTCCACCATTGCAATATTCCACCTCTCCACCAATTCCAATATTGGTGGCCAGTGGAGGGGGGCTTTCTGGAGCGCTAGTATGGGTGTTGTGGGCTGAAGGGACTGGTTTACAGAGGGCTAGTATGGACATTGTGGGCCAAATGGATTCTTGGGGTGGCAGCTCAGTCACTCAAGCCTGATGTGCTGGCAGCTCACTCACGGCTGGTGGGCTGGCAGTTGACTCACGGCTATTCCTTTAAATTCCATTTCAAGCACGGTGCAAGGCCACCAAATTCAAATGCAGTTTCCTACCATTTCAAGCAGGGTGCAAGGCCACCGAACTCAAGTGCAGTTTCACACCACTTCAAGCAGGGTGCAAGGCCACCGAATGAAAGTAAGCATGCAGGTACAGCAGGCAGTGAAGAAAGCGAATGGCATGTTGGCCTTTATAACAAGAGGAATTGAATATAGGAGCAAAGAGGTCCTTCTGCAGTTGTACAGAGCCCTAGTGAGACCACACCTGGAGTATTGTGTGCAGTTTTGGTCCCCTAATTTGAGGAAGGACATTCTTGCTATTGAGGGATGCAGCGTAGGTTTACAAGGTTAATTCCCGGGATGGCGGGACTGTCATATGTTGAGAAAATGGAGCAGCTGGGCTTGTACACTCTGGAGTTTAGAAGGATGAGAGGGTATCTCAATGAGACATATAATTTTATTCTAACAATAAAGATTAGTTGGTCCAGTGCTTGAGTCAGTGTTTTTACTGAACTAGACTCGGGGGGTAAAACTTTAGGGGCGTATTTACAACTGCGTGGGCTTCCTCTGGGTGCACGGGTTTCCTCCCACATCCCAAAGATGTGCAGGTTTGTAGGTGAATTGGCTTCTGTAAATTGTCCACAGTGTGTAAGATTGAACTAGCGTTTGGGCGATTGTTGGTTGGCGTGGACTCGGTGGCCAAAGCACCTGTTTCCATGCTGTATCTCTAAACTAAATTAAATTAAACTAAAATCTGGCACATCAGTACTGACTCCCTCTGATAGCAACATCTTTCAGTCTCATTGAATCACTCTCTTAAATTATCTGTCCGAATCTTCAACTGGCCACTTTTCTCACCAACAAAATAATTAAGTAATGTTTCAGTTTATGAACCTAATATCTTCTCCACATGTCATAGCTCGTTCCCTCTTACTTTGTGTGATGCCCTCTGTTTATAAGGTTTATCAGAGGGACAAGTCATTACAATTTACTATAATAATTTCAATGTAAAAATGACAACACTGATGGGGAGGACAGCCAATGTATCCTATTTAATTTAAGTTTATAGGTTTGATTTTCCTCATATTTTCAGACATTTGAAGTTTTCTTTCTTCTTTTCCAATCTTTGTAGGTCATTCGAGAAAACATTGGGTTGAAAATCATTGGAACTGCCATTTGGGCATGTTGCTTTCACTGAAAGTGGGCTGCTAAGCCTGCTTATATGTTTTAATGCAGTTCTAATAGGTTAAGGGAATGAAACTCTAAGATAATTCAAGGCTATATCAATAAGGCGCTCGCGCATCATGCTAATGGCTTTCTCTTTATTCAAACCTGAAATGGGTCAGCACAAAATATGAAAGAAGTGCATAGGTAGATCATCTTGTCCTGCAAGGTTTTTTACCATTAAAAACACAACATAGAACAATACAGCACATGAGCAGGCTTTTTGGCCCAAAATAGCAGTGCCAAGACCCACTCTTACCTGGCTCCACATAATCCATATCCCTCCATTCCCTGCAATGAATTGCAGAGAGTTGTAGATGTAAAGTCTATCAAGCTGTCCAGACTTCCCACCAATGACTCCATCTACACGGAAGATCTGCCGACATAATCCAAGACTTATCTCACCCCGGTCAATCCTTCTTCTCCCTCCTCGCATCCAGCAGAAAATACAGAAGTTTGAAAGCGCACACCACCAGACTCAGGAACAGCTTCTTCCCCTCTACTGGAATAATCTTTCCATAAAAGATCGGGTACTGTCCAATTCACCTCAACCCTGTGGCATTGGAGTTTGTCGATGGAACTAATGCGTTACAATGCTGAGAACTATATTCTGCACTCTTCCTCTTTGCTCTCTCTATTTTATTCAAGTTTGACTTGATTGTATTTATGTCTGGTATATATTTGTATAACATGAAAAAACTTTTCACTGTACTTCAGTACACCTGACAAAATTAAACCTAAATGTAGCCTATCGAAAAGTGCGTTAAAGGCCACTATCATATCTACCCTCTCCACCACTTCTGGCAGCGTGTTCCAGGCACCCACCCCTCCCTCTCTGTAAAAAATAATGCACATCTCCTTTAAACTTTGCCCCTCTCACCTTAAAGATATACCCTCCAGTATTTGACATTTTCATCCTGGGAAAAAGCTTCTGACTGTCTACTCTATCTATGTATCATTTTATCCATTTCTATCTGGTCTCCCCTCAACCTCTGCCGTTCCAGATGAAGCAATCCAAGTCTGTCCAACCTCACCTTGTAGATAATACCCTCTAATTCAGAGATCATTCTGTTAAACATCCTCTGCACCCTTTCCAAAGCCTCGGCATCCTTCCTGTATTGGGGTGACCAGAACTGCACAAAACATTGTGGTTCCCCAGTTCTCTAAGCTCAAATGCATTTTCTTGCCAGATCCTTATCACTTACCACGGACTCTATTTTTATGCTCCCTCACAGGTGATTGCTGCTCACTGAATCTTTCCCATCAAAACCACAAAATCGTGTTTGTGTCAATGATGTGTCAATGTCCACTTATTTGTATCCGGGGAGTCCAGAACCAGCGTTTTAAGAATAATGGGGAGGCCATTTAAAACTGAGATGGGAAAAAAACTTTTTCACCCCGAGAGTTGGGAATTTGTGGAGTTCTCTGCCACAGAAGGCAGTGGAGGTCAATTCACTGGATGAATTTAAAAGAGAGTTAGATAGAGCTCTTGGGGCTAGCAGAATCAAGCGGTATGGGGAGAAGGCAGGCACGGGTTACTGATTGTGGATGATCAGCCATAATCACAATGAATGGCGGTGCTGGCTCGTAGGGCCGAATGTCCTCCTCCTGCACCTACTTTTTTTATGTTTCTATGCAATGAGATCGTGCTATTTTGCTGAATTCCATTGAATGTAGGTCTATTCTGCTTAACTCCATGGAAATTAATCCGGTGAAAACCTTTTGTGCACTTCTCCAAAGCAAATATGTTCTTCCATGCCAACTTTGTTCACTGATTTTCTTAAAATGTTTCGTATATCATTCATTTGTTGATTTGTAGTGATTTTAACCTGGTTAATAAGATTGTTTTGAATTTTGTTCTGTACTTCTAGCCTTTTATTATAATTTAGCCTCAAATCCTTAAGGTAGGAAAAGAAATGCTACAATACTCGCCAGCTGATGACTCACACTTTAAATTTTTGGCCTGCACCTTTGCTCCTTTAAACACTTGCCTGCCTCTTCTGCTCTTTCGCAACTTTGCCTTCTCTTTTCCTGTTATAAATTCTCTGCACCTCTCTTGTGGTTTTAAACTCTTAACTTGCTCTTACTGCCTTGAAAGTTTTTTTAAGAGGAATCCACTTTCATGAATGTATTTGCCTGTCTTCCTGCGAAAGCACAGGATTGATGCTGCAACTCAAGATTATGAAAACATGTGCGATGGAGGATGGGTTCTTGGCTTGAATACAAGGTCTCCTCCGAAAGGTCTCAGTCTGCATTACTTCTTGTGTAATCAAACTCCACTGTAGAAAGTGCATAAAATTGTATTTTGTCAATATTACATATAGAGACAAAGATCAAAGTGAATCAAAGGCTGTATAATGTTGCACAAGGCCTCAAATCCAATGGATGAATGGGACTGCCTTACTCTATTTTTTACCATGTACTTGTCTTTTTCAAAGTCAACAATAAACAACTGCATTACACAAAAAGCACTTTGTTAAATATTGTCGACAATAATTATAAACTGTGCAAAAACCTTTGTTATGAAGAAACCATTGTGTTGGCAGAACAAAATCATTATGTTGATCTGAACAGTCCGAGGAAAGATACAGCAAGCACTGAACAGTAAACAGAGACAATCTCATTAACAAACAGCCAGCGGTCAGAGCAGACAACGCATTCTGAAAGGATTTGGAAATCATGAGATAAGGTACTTCAGTGTATCAATGAAATCAAGGGCAATGAGACCCACAGGCATGACTGCTACAGTGCACTCAACAAACCAAACAATGTGGCTGTGGGCAGCAATGAACCTGCCCATCAACACCTTTAGCCTTGAGATAATTCAGTCCTATTGAGCCAACAGCGCTTTTGAAGCTTAAAGAATCTGCATTATTTACTGTAAACACACCTGTGTTTTTTTTCAACTGATGTATTTTCAAGACCATCTCAAATTTTGAGCAGCCAATAGAAACAGTAAAATGTATAACATAAAAAATAACTTCAATGCAAGTTTGACAAAGACATTGATATTTTTAGTTTCTACATTTCTCTGTTAAAATAACTATATTTCAAACAGTAGCTGATATTATTTACTGGGACCAAATATGAAAACTCTGGCAGAAGTTTCTAACGTCAGAAAACTGAAATGGACTGGAATGGATGCGTGGGCTATATAACCTTTTTATTACTCTGTGAAAATATTCAATTATGCTTTTCTAAGGCAAGAAATTCCATGCAGCAACCCCCCACCCCATGTCAGAAAAATATTTTAAAACACGTCAAAATTTTACATTCTGTTTAAAGATGTTGAATAAAAGTTGAAAAATAAATAAAATCATGGTTCATCAGAACAAAACTGTCACAGATTTCTTTGAAAAGCAACACAAGAATTATTTTCAGTTAAAAATGAGTGCGGCAGGAGGAACACAGCAGTAAAGGCAGCATCTGTGGAAGGAAATGAGTCTCTGATAACGAATGGATCTCAAAGAATCATTTCATCCCATTCGTAAAGCATATTCCCTTCTGTTTGTGTCATCTCTGAGGGTAGGCAAAAGCCTTTATCAAACACAATCATACCTTCTTCTTCCTCTTCAACAACTTTAACATGTTTTTCCTTGAATCTCTTTATTTTGACACTTTGCTAAATCCTAGGTTTATGCTACCATTTCAAAGGTATTTTCAAAGGTATTTTATTAGTCACATTCACATACACCTAGGTGTAGTGAAGTGAAATGCTTTTTGCCATTTTGCAGCCATTTTAGCAATTCTCATCCTTTCCTTGGCTCATGATGGTACTTTTAAGGTACCTCTGACCTTTAGACAATTCTTTCTCCCATATTACCCCATTCCCAAGTTATTTTGTGAAATTAAGAATTAGAAACATTTCAAAGTACAGGCACCTCGCGTTTCACGCCGCGGGTAGGTGATTGAAGTGTGGCACATAATTTAAAAAAACATAAATTAACGATACAACGCGACTACGCTGTCAATAGTACATTTGAGTGCGTTATTCTGGAAATACGAGTGCATAAATCATGCTTTGGTATTAAAGGAACATATAAATTATTTCAAAAATGCATAAATCAAACATGCATAAAACACAAGATGTCCGTACTCCACTGTTGCTTCAATAGAACAGAAAGTGGAATGCCACTGAAGGATCTATTGAAGGCCAGAGGTGATCAATGTTAGAATCATAGGTCCTTGAAAAGTATATGCAATTTCAGACCCAGTCACATCCACAAGGTTTACTGATGCATTTATCTACACACATGCTGTTCTTTCCCAGTAATGCTAATGGAGGATCATAACTTAATACTCTTTTCTCTTATCACTGAAAAGACAGATATCAGTGTCAAACAGCATTGAGAGTGCAACTACAGCCTAAAAGCACGTGCCCTTTTAGGGAAGCCTGAAAATCTAACCCTATTACTCCACCTGTTGTGACATTATCCTCTTAATCCTACATAAAAGGGCAGGGGTTTTAATCTTCCATAAAATAACTTGTGTAGTATACTTCAAAAGTCTACATCACGCATTGAATTCAGTTTAATACTTCACTCAGAAATATTCATAAAATACTACACCAGTGCATTTAGTTAGTTGCAGGAGAAATCAATAGAAGAGTGAATGGAGATGTGCTTGTTCATGCACGGTGCACCGTAGGTATACTGCCCATCTATCTATCATTTGCCTGGTACATAATGAAAAAAACATTTCCATTTCAGACACTGATGAATCTGCCTCTTCTTCCATGGACAAAGATTCTGATTCAGTCCCAGAACCAAGCACTCTCGTGGCATGCATTACAAAGTTTGATACATGCAGTTACACAACTCCAATCTCAAAAGACCATCTATAGGTGCACTGAAGTGGTATTTCTCTATTTTGTAAACCAAGCTCTCTGAGATTCCCCAAATCTAATGCAACAAACAACCTCATAGTCATAGAGCGTGGAAACAGGTCCTCGGCTCCTTACCCACACCGACCAACATGCCCCCTTGTACACTAATCGCACCTGCTGCATTTAGCCCATATCCTCTAAACCTATCCTATCCATGTACCTGTCAAAATGTTTCTTAAACATTGCAATAGTACCTGCCTCAACTACCTACTCTTGCAGCTTGTCCCACATACCTCCCACCCTTTGTGTAAAAATGTTACCCCTCAGGTTCCTATTAAATTTTTCCCCCCCTCTGCTTAAACCCATGTCCTCTGGTTCTTGATTCTCCTATTCTGCGTTAAAGACTGCATTTACCCGATCTATTCATCTCATGATTTTGTACATCTCTATAAGATTGCAGTTCTATTGGAAGGTTTCTGTTGTGAATATTATGGTTCATGCATTTCATAGTGTCATACAGCATGGAATCAGGCCCTTCGGCCCAACTTGCCCACACCGTCCAACATGCCCGATCAGCTGGAGCTGTGTAACATTTCAAAAATAAATTATTAATTCCATCGGTGAGAACTGGATAGCAACCTAGATTCAATGCATATAATGCACAAAATTCCTGCATCACTCATTACCAGAATTCATTTTGAAAAACTGATTTGTCTGAAATCTTCAATATGGGGATAGTACCACAACCTGATATAGAGTTTCAAATGGTATAGCATGGATGGCAAATAAAATAATAAGACTACAGATTAACTTGCAGCACATTTCAGACTGAAGCTAAGATTGCAGTGCCCACCATTTTAGATCACAACAGGGTACACTGGCAAACTTGTGTATTTTAGAAGACAAGCAATTCAACTGAAAAAAATGTCTGACTATTAGTATTTATATAGTTATAGAGTCATAGAGTGATACAGCGTGGAGACAGACCCTTCGGCCCAACTTGCCCACACCGGCCAACTTTTTCCAGTGACACTAGTCCCATCTGCCTGCGCTTGGTCCATATCCCTCCAAACCTGTCCTATCCATGTACCTGGCCAACTGTTTCTTAAACGTTGGGATAGTTCCAGCCTCAACTACCTCATCTGGCAGCTTGTTCCATACCCCTCAGATTCCCATTAAATCTTTTCCCCTTGGAACCTAAGTTCTCTGGTCCTCGATTCCCCTACAATGGGCACGAGACTGCATCTACCTGATCTATTCCTCTCATGATTTTATACATCTCTATAAGATCACCCCTCATCCTCCTGTGCTCCAAGGAATAGAGACCCAGCCTACTCAACCTCTCCCTGTTCCAAAATGGCGGCGGCGCGGGCACACCGCGACGCCCTGTGTCTCCCTAGAATGGGAAAAATAGCGACGATCCCCTTACCTGTTTCAAGGCTGCTCACTCGGAGCAGTCTTGTATCCATCTCGTACAGCCAACAGGAACTTCTGGACTTCGGTTCCTGCGGCTGCAACAACTTTCTGGGCGATCTCCGTCTTCCGTCTGAGCTCATCAGAGCAACAGAGCATCCGACTGGAGACCGCCAGGTGAGTCGCGGGGTTGGAGACCGCCACCCGACCCGCGGCCCTCACCCGACCCTCGGCCCTCACCCGACCCGCGGAGCCCAACCGACCCTCGGCCCTCACCCGACCCGCGGCGCCCAACCGACCCGCGGCCCTCACCCGACCCGCGGCCCTCACCCGACCCGCGGCCCTCACCCGACCCTCGGCCCTCACCCGACCCGCGGAGCCCAACCGACCCTCGGCCCTCACCCGACCCGCGGCCCTCACCCGACCCGCGGCCCTCACCCGACCCGCGGCCCTCACCCGACCCGCGGCGCCCACCCGACCCGCGGCCCTCACCCGACCCGCGGAGCCCAACCGTCCCGTGGAGCTGGAGAACACCAGGTGAGTCCCGGAGCTGGAGAACGCCACCCGACCCGTGGAGCTGGAGAACGCTACCCGACCCGTGGAGCTGGAGAACGCCACCCGACCCGTGGAGCTGGAGAACGCCACCCGACCCGTGGAGCTGGAGAACGCCACCCGACCCGTGGAGCTGGAGAACGCCACCCGACCCGTGGAGCTGGAGAACGCCACCCGACCCGTGGAGCTGGAGAACGCTACCCGACCCGTGGAGCTCACCTGACCCTCGCAGCTGGAGAACACCACCCGACCCGTGGAGCTGGAGAACACCGCGGAGCTGGAGACCGCCACCCGACCCGCTGGGCTGGAGAACGCCAGGTAAGCCCCGGGGCTGGAGACCATCAGCAGAGCCGCGGGGCTGAAGAACGCCTGCGGAGTCACGGAGACGCAGACGCGGAGCAACGAAGCGGCAGAACACCAGCGCGCACCAAGCCAGCTCGGCCGACCAGAAGCACCAACAGACGGCGACGCGTACGAAAACACCGCCGGGGACGCAGAGGTGGGTTAAAGGCCAGGTTAGAGCTAGCCCCACACAGGGTAGCGATTCCTAGCCTTTTCCTCGCCAACGTGCGCTCACTGGCAAACAAAATGGACGAACTCCGGCTAAGGATCACCTCCCACAGCTGGATCAAGGACTGCAACATCCTGATCTTCACGGAAACTTGGCTCAACACTGACGTTCCTGACAGCGCCATCCAGCTATCGGGGCGTCATTTACTCCGAGCGGACAGGACATCAGACTCCGGTAAGACCAGAGGTGGGGGTCTGTGCATTTATGTAAATAAAGCATGGTGCACGGACTCCACCATCATCGAGAGTCACTGCTCAGCTAACCTTGAGTTCCTCTTGGTTAGATGCAGACCGTTCTATCTGCCCAGAGAGTTCACCTCCACTGTTGTGACTGCAGCCTATATCCCTCCTGATGCTAATGCCAAGCTTGCAATGAAAGAGCTGCATACTGCCATTAGCAATCAACAGACGCACAACCCCGAGGCAGCCTTCATTGTTGCGGGTGACTTCAATCACTCTAACCTGAAGACTGTACTCCCCAAATTCCACCAACATGTCTCCTTCCCCACTAGAGTAGACAAGACACTGGACAAAGTCTACACCAACATGGCTGAAGCTTACAAAGCCATCCCCCTCCCCCACCTTGGTCAGTCTGATCACGTCTCATTGTTCCTGCTCCCTAAGTACTCCCCACTCATCAGACGGGTTAAACCAACTGTGAGGACAGTTAAAGTCTGGTCAGAGGAAGCGGACTTCACACTTCAGCAGTGTTTTGGAAACACTGACTGGAAGGCGTTTGCAGCCCAGGCCACCCTTGACTCCCACACGGACATTGATTCCTACACATCCTCTGTTCTGGACTTTATAAACTCCACCATCAATAGTGTCACCTCCCTCAAACAGGTGACCATATTCCCGAATCAGAAGCCATGGATGAACAGCGAGGTCAGGCTACTGCTGAAAGCACGGGACACCGCTTTCAGGTCAGGCGATGCTCGAGCCTACAGTTCAGCCAGGGCTAACCTGAAGAGGGGCATCAAGAAGGCCAAGCACTGCCATAAGCTCAGGATTGAGGAGCACTTCAACAACAACTCCGACCCCCGACGCATGTGGCAAGGCATCCAGGCCATCACGGACTACAGACCCTCCAACACCACCCCCACATCCAGCGACGCCTCCTTCCTTGAGGAGCTTAACCACTTCTATGGCCGCTTCGACAGGGACAATCTAGAGACAGCCATCAAGGCTGTGCTACCTGCCGATCACCAACCCCTCACACTCACCCCCTACGACGTATTTGTGGCACTGAGTAGGACTAATGCACGTAAAGCTGCTGGCCCTGACGGCATCCCCGGGCGCGTGCTCAGGGCCTGTGCTGCGCAGCTGACAGACGTCTGGACTGACATCTTCAACCTGTCACTTGCCCAAGCAGTTGTCCCCACGTGCCTTAAATCCACCTCCATCGTGCCAGTGCCAAAACACTCCACTGCGGCAAGCCTCAACGACTTCCGCCCAGTTGCACTTACCCCCATCATCACCAAGTGCTTCGAGAGGCTGGTCCTGGCACACCTCAAAAGCTGCCTACCCCCCACACTGGATCCCTATCAGTTTGCCTACCGCAAGAACAGGAGTACGGAGGATGCCATCTCAACGGCACTTCACTCCGCCCTCTCCCACCTCGACAACAGAGACACTTACGTAAGAATGCTGTTCATCGATTACAGCTCAGCATTCAACACCATTATACCATCAAAACTGATCACCAAACTCGGTAACCTGGGCATCGACCCCTCCCTCTGCAACTGGATACTGGACTTTCTAACCAACAGACCCCAGTCTGTTAGGTTAGACAAGCACACCTCTTCAACCCTCACCCTGAACACCGGCGTTCCACAGGGCTGTGTGCTGAGCCCCCTCCTCTACTCCCTCTTCACCTATGACTGCACACCTGTACATGGTACTAACACCATCATCAAGTATGCAGATGATACAACGGTGATTGGCCTCATCAGCAACAACGATGAGTCGGCCTACAGGGAGGAGGTCCAGCACTTAGCAGCATGGTGCGCTGACAACAACCTGGCCCTTAACTCCAAGAAGACCAAGGAGCTCATTGTAGACTTCAGGAAGTCCAGGGGCGGCACGCACACCCCCATCCACATTAACGGGACGGAGGTGGAACGTGTTTCTAGCTTCAGGTTCCTGGGAGTCAACATCTCCGATGACCTCTCTTGGACCCACAATACCTCAACTCTGATCAAGAAGGCTCACCAGCGTCTCTTCTTCCTGAGGAGACTGAAGAAGGTCCGTCTGTCTCCTCAGATCCTGGTGAACTTCTACCGCTGCACCATCGAGAGCATCCTTACCAACTGCATCACAGTATGGTATGGCAACTGCTCTGTCTCCGACCGGAAGGCACTGCAGAGGGTGGTGAAAATTGCCCAACGCATCACCGGTTCCTCGCTCCCCTCCATTGAGTCTGTCCAAAGCAAGCGTTATCTGCGGAGGGCGCTCAGCATCGCCAAGGACTGCTCTCACCCCAACCATGGACTGTTTACCCTCCTACCATCCGGGAGGCGCTACAGGTCTCTCCGTTGCCGAACCAGCAGGTCCAGGAACAGCTTCTTCCCGGCGGCTGTCACTCTACTCAACAACGTACCTCGGTGACTGCCAATCACCCCCCCACCCCCCGGACACTTATTATCACTTATTATTATTTATTTAAATCATTTGCTATGTTGCTCTTCCAGGGAGATGCTAAATGCATTTCGTTGTCTCTGTACTGTACACTGACAATGACAATTAAAATTGAATCTGAATCTGAATCTGAATCTATAGCTCACACCCTCTAGTCCTGGCAACATCCTCGTGAATCTTCTCTTGAACCCTTTCAAGTTTGACAATTGCTAAGATATCTGTATTATACTGGAGCTAAGTTTTCACTGCAAAGTCAAACAATCCAAAAGTTGGCAGTATGGGGTGGGTGCATTACAGTGCCATCATTTTTCACAACCCAGCAAGTGCCACTGATATAACTGGTGTCAGCATATGTGTATTTTGTCAACTAATTCAATTCATTAGTAGAAAAAAATACTTCAATAATCAAAATCTAATCAGTCACAAAATATCTGATTGTTAGTAATTAAAGGCATTGATGAAAAATAGTTTACCAAATATAACAGATAGTCTTCCTGTTGAATATATAGTTTCGCATTAAATCCAGTATGTGGTTGCAGTTTATGGCAACACAGGATGGCTGGGAAGGACTTTATGTCATTGATTAGTTTACCTGATATGCTTGTGATATTACCCGCCACGGTAAGTTGTAAGTTCCAGTATAAGTCTTGGTCTTTGGTCTCTTTTGGAGTTTAAGGAGAGAAAGCCACAATGATCTATTTACCTGGCATTTTCCTGTGCGAATATCGTACAAAGCCATTGAGCCATGTCGAGCTCCAACTGCTATTCTGTTACTCCTCTCACAGTAGCTCACCATGTAGAACCTACAAGCCACAGAGAAAAACAAAGGGACTTAAGTCTTACCAATGTAGCTATAGTAATGATCTTCAAGAGCAGCAATGTGCAAATGGAAATTAACATGACAATATTATGAAATTCTGACATTCTGACGACATTATGTATCAACAACATGGTCATCATCAAAAGCCAAAATTTATTTTGCTTTCAATCTATGGCAGTTATTTATTAATTTGCCAAGGACTTGCTCAAGAGCTTCCATTATAAAGGCAATTAATAAAACATAGAATGCAAGGATCATCTTCCAAACTAATTGTTCATCTTATTTTGCAGAGAATGTTGCTGATGTAATACAATTTCAGAAGATACTTCACGTCAATTGGTTATGGTAACCTTTTGAAGACAAATATTAAAACAAAATAGAGTCAAAAAAAACTTATGTTAATGTTGAGATTGATACAGAATGTGCTGAACAATTTGTTGCTCTCAATGGCTTTTCAAAATATGAAACTAAAATTTAATACATCCATAATGTAACTTTCTTGACTTTCAGTGTAATTTCTTGGAAATAACACTGATGGTCTTAAACAACCTCGCTACACATGCCGCCACTATATAAAATCAATTTTTTTGTACATTTTTCTTCTCCTATGAAGAAAATAAGAATCAAAACATCAAGAGATGTCACAGGCGCTGAACATGTTCCTGAATTTACCAGATTTAGAACTGTATTTACAGATGGATTACCAAAAGTGTTAAGTTTGAAATTTCTGCCCCATGGTGCTACAGTTTAGTTGAGTTTAGTTTAGTTTATTGTTACATGTACCGAGGCACAGTGAAGAACTGTACAGTCAGCGGGAAAACTATACATGCTGAAAATCGACCCATCTGCAATGTACAGATACCAGTATAGTCCGATTAAAGATAGCCCGAGGTTCTACAATGAGGTAGATGGTAGGTCAGGACTGCTCTCTAGTTGGTGATAGGATGTTTCAGTTGCCTGATAACAGCTGGGAAGAAAAAGGGTGAGATTAGTCCTTGATTATGCTGGTGGCCTTGCCGAGGGAGCGTGGCGTGTAGATGGAGTCAATTGAAGGGAGGTTGGTTTTTGTGATGGTCTTGGCTGCATCCACAATTCTCTGAGATTTCTTGAGGTCTTGGATGGAGCTGTTTCCAACCCATGCTGTGATGCATCCGATGAAATGCTTTCTATGGCGCATCTGTAGATGTTGGTGCGAGTTGCTGAGGACATGCCAACTTCCTAAGCCTTCGAAGGAGATAGAGGCATTAGTGTGTTTTCTTGGCCATTGCTTAGATAGGGCTAGTCCAGGACAAGTTGCTGGTGATATTTACTTCTAGGAACTGGAAGCTTTCAACCATCTCTAATTCAGCACCATCAGTGTATTCTGCTCGCGTCCTGAAGTCAATCACTATCTTCTTTGTCTTGCTGACATTGAGAGAAAGGTTGTTGCTTTGTCTTGGTTATGAGATTCTCAATCTCCTTCCTATACCCCGTCTTGTCATTACTCGATATCTGTTCCTCTATGGTGGTGTCGTCCATAAATTTGTAAACAAGTTGGATTTGTACTTGGTTGCAGAGTCTAGGATGTATAAGGAATAAAGAAGGGGGCCGAGACATCTTTGTTGAGCACCAGTGTTGAAGGTTATCGTAAAGAATGATTTGTCCCCTATCCTCACTGATTGTAGTCTGTTTGTCAAGAAGTCGAGTATCCAGTTGCAGAGATGAGTGTTGACATCAAGTTCCACGATAATGGTTAAAGGTATAATGCTTATGTGACAGGTCTTCTTTATCATTCCAGAGGCACGTGTTTGAATACACGGTGGACATCCGCAGATTCAAGCTATAAAATAAAATTGGAACTGAAAGCTAGTATAAAGTACTGGGCCCAGGGTGGGGGAGTCACAGTTTAAGAATAAGGGGCAAGTCATTTCGGACTGAGACCCAGAGAGTTGTGAATCTGTGAACTTCTCTGCCACAGAAGACAGTGGAAACCAATTCACTGGATGTTTTCAAGAGAACAGGGTACTGATTTTGGATGATCAGCCATGATCATATTGAATGGCGGTGCTGACTCGAAGGGCCGAATAGCCTACTCCTGCACCTATTTTCTATGCTGCTATGTTACTGGTGATCATGAAACTACTTATTTAATGATTCAGCAAAAAAGCTATTCCTACCTTGCCTGGTGACTCCAAAAATCCCAAAACGTCAAAGGTTACAAGGAGAGGCAGGAGAACGGGGCTAATAGTGAAAAATAGATCAGTCACAATCGAATGGTGGAGTAGACTTGTTGGGCCAAATGGGATGATTGGTGTAATAAAGGTTACTCGTGGAAATCTCAGCACCACCAAAAAACTGTAGTTGGCCATGGAGAAAAGAACAATGAGCAGCTCTGAGACCACAAGACCCAGTTGCGCACAGCAAGTATGGCAGCAGCTCAAGCTGGCTGTCTGACAGGGAATGGAGGATGGAAGTACCAATGTCCTCATTCCCACAAATAACAGCAGATTGGTGCATCATGGAGCCAGTGATAAACCCCTGTTGCAAGATAAATTGCTGGCCTACAGCAAGAGATGCAATGCTCTTTGTACATTGTAAACGGCGCCATTCTGTGTAAGGTTTCAGTGCAACACACTAAAATACGATATCTGCTGTCTGTGCTGCGATTGAAACAATAGCATCTTTTAGGTGATGCGTCAATGATGGGTGCACAATAACTTAAGTGATGAGCACCATGTACATACTGAAAAAGAGGGATTTCAGGACTCCTTCAAGTCCAGTTTCAGGAGTCGCCTAGGCTTGCTAACAAAGAATAGAGGCTCCCTTGCAGAATGCAGCAGAGATTTCAATGTGTTTTCCCCATCGGAATTCTGCTTCTGCTTGTCCATCGAAGCTCACAGCTGACACTTTGTGGAACAGACTTTGTGTGCCAGAATGCACTTTAGCATGCTGCTATTAGTGGCATTCATGTTTCCTGAACTAGCTGCAGATCATGCCTACCATCTCTATATTATCCTGTAAAATGTATGCAATGGCAGTCTTGGGCACCATCCCAGAAACTATTACATTGTGTGACCACATCTCTTCATCATTTGTGTCCACTTCCTCCACTGCAAAATAAAAGACAAATGGGGAAAGTTATGTTGCAGGAATTAGGAAGTTGTGGATAGGAATGAACTCAGCAGGTGGGAAGTGGGGAAATTAAAGGTTTATTGGCCCAGTAATGCCCCACTCAACTTACCGACAAATTGATGGGAAACATTCTTGAAGTCCTTTTTTCTTGACCAAAGATCCCTCAAGGCAATACAAGATAATGTCCATAACCTAGAAGAGTGAATATAATTGTTCTTAAATTCATCAAGAAAATTAAATTATCAAATATTAATGCCTCTTCTCTGTGCGTCTTTTAGCTCATCTCATGCTCTCTCGGCCACTTGCAAATCTGAAATGGTCAATGGTCGCAGGTCAAAAACAATCATGAAATTTCACACATCCAGGATGGATTAGTTCACCTGATCAATGTTTGCCACCAGATTTAATATCTAAGCTTCCATATAATATTCAATATCATCAGCACACTCCATGCATAACTTACGCCTCCCTCTAACGCCAGTAGCTAGCAAGAAAAAGCAGCAGTAATATTTTTGGAGCACCGGTCAATTGATAAGATATATTGTCATGATTAAAATAGCTCTTAACACATTTACATGTTTCCCCACTTACCTCGACCAGAAGATCCACAACATCCATAGGCATTTTCTCAATCAGTATCTCAATCACTCGGAGAATTTCACCCTTTGCACGAGCCAAAGTACTGGTGTGAACATTTGGTTGGGACTGAGTATTGGCTGCCAAAGCTGTGTGTCTGTGAACCTACAGAAGAATTAGATCGAAAATGCAATTGATATATTTGAATTGATTGATTTATTTATCACCAAACAGCATCAATGGATTTTGGAATGTACATTTTTATTAAAATAACGTGTCATATTATGGTTTATGTCTTTCCTATCTTATGCCGGAGTTCATATCCAATTAACATTCCTCTTGTGTAAGAAAAAACTGCAGATGCTGGTTTAAATTGAAGGTAAACACAAAATGCTGGAGTAACACAGCGGGTCAAGTAGCATCTCTGGAGAGAAGGAATGGATGACGTTTCGGATCGAGACCCTTCTTCAGGCTGATGTAAGGGGAGGGGGCGGGACAAAGATAGAATGTAGTCGGAGACAGGAAGACTAGTGGGAGAACTGGGAAGGTGGAGGGGATGGAGAGAGAAAGCAAGGGCTATCTGAAGTTGGGGAAGTCAATGTTCATACCGTTGGGGTGTAAACTACACAAGCGAAATATGAGGTGCTGTTCCTCCAATTTGCGCAGGGCCTCACTCTGACAATGGAGGAAGCCCAGGACAGAAAGGTCAGATTGGGAATGGGAGGGGTAGTTGAAGTGCTGAGCCACCGGGAGATCAGGTAGGTTAAGACGGACTGAGCGAAGGTGTTCAGCGAAACGATCGCCAAGCTGCGCTTGGTCTTGCCGATGTAGAGAAGTTGACACCTGGAACAGCGGAGACAGTAGATGAGGTTGGAGGAGGTGCAAGTGAAACTCTGCCTCACCTGCAAAGTGTTTGGGTCCTTGGATGGATTCGAGGGGGGAGGTAAAGGGACAGGTGTTGCATCTCCTGCGGTTGCAGGGGAAAGTACCTGGGGAGGGGGTGGTTTGGGTGGGAAGGGACGAGTTGACCAGGGAGTTGCGGATGGAATGGTCTCTGCGGAAAGCAGAAAGAGGTGGAGATGGGAAGATGTGGCCAGTGGTGGGATCCTGTTGGAGGTGGAGAAAATGTTGGAGGATTATATGCTGAATGCGACGGCTGATGGGGTGGAAGGTCAAGGGGGGCTCTGTCCTTGTTACAAATGGGGGGAGGGGCAGCAAGAGCGGAGCTGCGGGATATCGAGGAGACCCTAGTGAGAGAGCCTCATCTATATTGGAATAGGGGAACCACCGTTTCCTAAAGAATGAAGACATCTCTGATGCCCTGGTATGGAACACCTCATCCTGGGTGCTGATGCAGCGTGGACGGAAGAATTGGGAGTAGGGGATAGTCTTTACAGGAAGCAGGGTGGGAAGAAGGGCAGTCAAGATAGCTGTGGGAGTTAGTAGGTTTGTAGTAGATATTGGTCGATAGTCTGTTTCCTGTGAGATCTAGAAACGGTAGGGAGATGTCGGAGATGGTCCAAGTGAATTTGAGTGCAGGATGGAAATTAGTGGTGATGTTGGTGAAGTCAGTGAGTTCTGCATGGGTGCAGGTGGTAGCACCAATGCAGTGGTCAATGTAGTGGAAGTAGAGTTTAGGGATAGGGCCAGTGTATGCCTGAAACAGGGATTGGTCGACGTACCCTACAAAGAGACAGGCAAAGCTAAGCCCATGCGAGTGCCCATAGCTACGTCTTGGATTTGGAGGAAGTGGGAGGAGTCGAATTAAGTTGTTCAGGGCAAGGACCAGCTCTGCTAGGCGGAGGAGAGTATTGGTAGACGGAAATTGGCCGGTCCTGCGGTCGAGGAAGAAACGGAGGGCTTTAAGACCCACCTGGTGGGAGATGGAGGTATATACTGGACATCCATAGTAATGATGAGGGAGTGGGGGCCTGGAAAACGGAAGTCATTGAGGAGACAAAGAGCATGTGAGGTGTCTTGGACAAAGGTAGAGAGGGATTAGAGCAGGGGGCATGGGATGGAGTTGAGGTATGTGGAAATTAATTCAGTGGGACATGAACAAGCAGAAACAATGGGTCTGCCAGGACAGTTCAGTTTGTGGATTTTGGGGAGAAGATAAAATCGGGCCGTGCGGGGCTGGGGAACGATGAGGTTGGAGGCTTTAGAGGGCAGAGAGCCGGAAGTGATGAAATCAGTAATGGTGTTTGAGATTAAGGCCTGGTGCTCGTCTGTGGGGTCATGGTCCAAGGATAAGTAGGGGGAGGTGTCTGTGAGTTGGCGCCTGGCCTCAGTCCGGCAGATGTCAGCACGCCAGACTACAACGGCACCTCCCTTGTCGGCAGGTTTGATTATCCAGTCGGGGTTGCTGCAGAGTGTGCGGAGGGCTTACGTTCG
Organism: Amblyraja radiata; assembly: GCF_010909765.2. NCBI lineage: Eukaryota > Metazoa > Chordata > Chondrichthyes > Rajiformes > Rajidae > Amblyraja > Amblyraja radiata. The sequence goes on from NC_045956.1 coordinate 153,833,332, forward strand.
GGGGGGGGGGAGAGGTTAGAGTGAGTAAGGGGAGTGGAGAAGTTGAGGCGGTTGATGAACTGCTGGCAGTTGGAAATGAAAAGGTCTAATGAAGGTCGAGGGCCATCCGGGGGAGTCCAATAGGAGGGGGTCTGTTGGAGACGGGAGAAGGGGTCATCACTGGGTGGTGAGGATTCCTTCCCATTGAAAAAGGTCCGGAGGCGGAGGCGACGGAAGAAGAGCTCTACATCGTGGCGACCCGGAGCTCGTTGAGGTGGGGCGGAAGGGAATAAAGGTGAGGCCTCTGCTGAGGACAAATTCCTCTTGACAGATTACTATGACAAAGCAGCATCATCATCCTTCCTGAAATGAATCCAACAGCGTTTGTTTCACCTGGATTTTCTTGGTCCATGCATGATATTTTTATAGCCAGTCTGTCTTACCTCATAGTCAGTCTTAATTTTATTTGCCCAAAATGCATGATATGGATGTTGAAAGAAGCTTATTTATCTTTATTTATTTATTTATTTATTTATTTATTCCGAACAAGTAAAGACATTAATAGTAACAAAATCGAAATTATCAAACAATTGGACATTACAATCAATATTTACAAAGCAATGAAAAGAACAAAAGCAAAGTTCCAATGTGTCTGTACAAGCTCGAAAAGGAGTGAGAAGAAGAATAACTTATTAAATCTCACCCCTTTTCCCCAACACTTCTACCATGTTTAAAAATCAATTAATTAATAATAATAATGCTACCCTAGGCAATTTCCCATAATACCTACAGACATATATATACATACAACTATTATGCACATAAAATGATATTTTTATATATCATTTTAAAATTATTCATGTTTGTGCATTGCTTTAATTCCCCGTTCAATTTATTCCACACACCTACTCCACAAACCGAAATACAAAAGGTTTTTCTAGTCGTACGGACTCTTTGTTTCTTAAAGTTAAATATTCCTCTTAAATTGTAACCCCCCACACGCTCGTTAAATAATTTTTGAATGTTTCCAGGTAAATTTTATCTGAGCTGTTTTGAATGTAACCAAATCTTCTAATTTTAATAATTTTGACTCTAAAAATAATGGATTCGTATGACCCAGATACTTAGCATTATGGATAATACGAATTGCTCTTTTTTGCATCATGGTTAATGAGTTTATCGAATTTTTATAGTTATTACCCCAGACTTCTGCACAATAATTTAGGTAGGGTAAAATTAATGAACAATAAAGAATACGGAGTGATTTGTAATCCAGAGCTTGCTTGGCTTTGTATAATAGAGATACTTTTTGACAATTTTAATTTTACATGTTTAATATGTGATTTCCAGCTTATTTTATCGTCAATTATAACCCCAAGAAATTTATTTTCATGCACTCTTTCAACTTCCACCCCATTTATCTTTATACTTACTAGTGTATTTATTCTACAATTACCAAATAACATTATTTTAGTTTTACTCAGATTTAATGAAATTTTATTCCTATCAAACCATATTTTCAATTTACCCATTTCTTTTATTATTTTATCCAATAGCTGTTTAAAATTTTCCCCAGAACCAAAAATATTTGTATCATCTGCAAACAAAACCAGCCTCAAGACATTGGACACATTACAAATATCATTTATGTACATGATAAATAATTTTGGGCCCAGCACTGACCCCTGTGGTACACCACACACAATGTCCAAGCATGTAGAATTATGACTACCCAGATTTACAAACTGTTGCCTGTTACTTAAGCTTATCACTTTCAACATTTAGTAAAATGCCAACTCGGAAGAGCCGATAGGATGTTGCAATGTATTGAGATCCAATTATTGCGATCAATTTGAATAAGTATTGAAATGATCATTGTAATTGAATAGGAATTGCATCAGGACAGCTATCCTATGAAGGCAGTCGTGAGCACAAATCTGGCACATTGACCAGGGAAGTGATCAGGTTTGCAAAATCTTGTGGAACACTGAGTAAAGCTAACGGAACAGTTGATCTATGTGGTGCTTAGCCATAAAAGGCACCAAGTAGCACAGTTTGCTGGTTAGGTTAACAGCTTTGTTTGCCATTGCTTAAAAAGTACTCTCAACTGGGGACAGACTTGAAGGAAACAGTGAATTATGACCATCTGGTTTTACACTGCAAACAATAGCCTAGAAATTGCTTTACTACATTTTAACAGCATTATAACCATACTGTGGGTCAGATTAATGCTATTTGTGAAAGCCCTATTAAGATTAAAATCTTCAGTTGAGAGGTTCACAGAACAGCCGTGTCAGCATGGGTGTGTACATTCTTATATTTGCAGGCACTTTCTCGGTGCAAACTCTACAGACAGCTTTTAAAAGAGCAACCTTCATCTTTTCACAGCTAAATCTCATGCCTTAATGACTACCGTCCAGTGGCCTTTTCATCCACCATCAAGTGCATCGAGAGGCTGGTTATCTAGCCTACCAATCAGCTTTGATCCTCTGCAATTCGACTACTGCCGCAAAAGATCCATGGTTGATGCCATCTCCCGGGCCCTGCACTCAACTCTGGAACACCAGGATAAGGACACCTGTCAGACTATTCATTGACTATAGCTCTGCTTTCAATACCGGTATCACAACCAAGCTCATCTCCAAATTCGTGGAACTTCCCTCTGAAACTCGATCCTACTGACCAACAGACCATCAGTGAGGATAGGAGACAAATAATCCTCTATAATAATTCTCATCACTGATTCCCAGAAGGTGTGTTCTCAGCCTCCCTTCTATACTCTTTATTCACTCTTGACTGTGCAGCCAAATATCACTCCAACTGAATTGCAGCAAGTTCGCAGATAACACCACCATAGTGGGCCGGATATCAAATAATGATGAGAAAGGAGACTAAGAATCTTGTAACCTGGTGCCATGGCAACAACCTCTCCCTCAATGTTAGCAAGCCAAAGGAGATTGTGATTTACTTCAGGAAGCCCCGGTGGGGGGGGGGGGGGGGGAACGGATGGACAGACATGCTCAGGATGGAGCTGTTGGGCCAAATGGCCCATTTCCACGCTATATGATTCGATGGAAGAGTGGAATTAATTTTGTGTAGGATATCAACGAGGAAGAGATTATGATAAGCCGACATATTTCAGAGGCCAGTGTTACATTAATTATGTTATATTCATCAGGACAATGATGAGTATGGAATTGAACTGAAGATAAGATGAAAGTGCATTAGAGGTAGTGATTAAGAGGAAGTAGTAGCGAGTCTTTATCAAAGCGCGTCATCAAATTCAGAAGCTTAACTTGGGCAAGGACATCAAGGTTACAGGATGTCTGATTCAAGATGATATAGTGCTTCATCAGAAGAATGGAAATGATGGTGCAGCTGCAGAATTTTTTTCCCTGTTCCAAAAATTATAATTCATCCACAGCTCTACATTAGACAAACAGAATGCTATCTCAGAGGCTGTATGAGTCAGTGAGAATGGTGGCAGAGATGCTGAACAGTGTGTCACTTGCATCCGTGTGTAAGTTCATATTGTGTTACCAGCTATAGCACGAGGGAATGATACAAACATAACTTGGACAATTTCCATTCCTGATGGGCTGGAAGTGATGCTGATCGGCCAACAGGATCATTCATGTTCAGAGATGTGATCAGTTGAGTAGCTTTGGCTTAGTTGTTCCATTGGAATCATAATTTCTGTTTCCCAACCAATTTCCCAGCACAGGGGTGATGTTGACCCAAATGCATGGCTTTAGTTTGGGTATTTAAACAAGGGGGTAAATGTAGCAGCTAATGAATGTGGCACTGCCCTCACCACAAGGAAGGAGTGAACAAGCTGACGTTGCTCCACTGCACAGTGAATGGTAGGGTTCAGGGGAGTATTGTAGAGCAGAGGGATCTAAGAGTGCAGGTGCAGCCCAACCCAGCCTGTCTCGATGACTTTCATCCAGTGGCTCTCACACCCATATTAATGAAGTGTTTTGAGCGGCTGGTCATGCAACACATCAAAAACGGTCTCCCTGCCAACCTGGACCCACTACAGTTTGCTTACAGAGCCAACCAGTCCACAGAGGACACAGTCTCTACAACACTCAACCTCGCACATCTCGACCGGAAGAACACCTACGCCGGGATCCTCTTCATAGACTTCAGCTCAGCTTTTAATACAATCATCCCACAGCAGCTGGTGGAGAAGCTGAAGCTGTTGAAGGTAAACACTGGCACCTGCAATTGGGTCCTTAACTTTCTGATGCAGCGGCAGCAGAGAGTCAGGGTGGGCAGCCGGACATCAAGAACCATCGCAGTGAGCACTGGCTCACCCCAAGGCTGTGTCCTAAGCCCCCCTGCTGTTCAGTCTGCTTAGTCATGACTGTACTGCCACACTCAGCAATAATTATATCAATAAGTTCGCTGATGACACAACAGTGTTGGGTCTCATTAGTGACAACAATGAGTCGGCATACAGGATGGAGGTGGAGCTGCTTACAGAGTGGTGCAGATCTCACAATCTCACCCTCAACGTGGAAAAGACAAAGGAGATGGTGATCGATTTCAGGAGGGCTGGAAAACACCATCACACTCCGCTGCATATTGATGGTGCTGCTGTGGAGAGGGTCAGCAGAGTGAAGTTCTTGGGACTTCACCGGGCGGATGACCTGACCTCAACGACCAACACCACAGCAGTCATCAAAAGAGTTCAGCAGCGGCTCCACCCCCTCCGGAGACTAAGAAAACCAGGTCTCCCTACTGTTCATCTAACGACCTTCTACAGGGGCACCATCGAGAGCATACTGACCTACGGCATCACTTCCTGGTTTCGGAGCTGCAAGGCTTACGAACAAAGACAGCTAAACAGGATAGTTAAGACAGCCAGTAGGATCATTGGTGTTCCACTCCCTTTCCTGTTGGAGATCTATAATAAGCGGAGCATCAGCAGAGCCATCTCCATTATCAAGGACCCCCATCATCCATCACACCACATCTTCTCCATTCTGCCATCTGGGAAGAGGTACAGGAGCATCAGCTGCAAAACCAGCAGGATGCTACACTGCTTCTTCCCACAAGCAATAAAACTGGTTAACGGTGTCCCCTCCCCATACATCATACACCAACACATCTAACCTCGCCCATACTTTGATAGCTAGACACCTGTCAAGGTAAAGTCACTGTTCGGTCTGAATGTCTGTGTTTAGCTCAATTTTAGATATGTTAATTTTAAAGCTTTATGTATTTATTCTGTTTTTATTAACTGCACTGACTGGAACTGATGAGAAACAATTTTTTGTTTCTTCTGCGTATGTAAGTGAAATAACAATAAAGTAAATACTGAATACTGCATGGTTCCTTGAAGGTCGAGTCGCAGGTAGATAAGGTGGTCAAAAAGGCTTTTGTTACATTGGCCTTCATCAGTAAAAGTATTGAGTGTAGATGTTATGAGGTCCTGTTGCAGTTGTATAAGACATTGGTGAGACTGTATTTAGAGTATTGTGTTCAGTTCTGGGCACCATGTTATAGGAAAGATGTTGTCAAGCTCGAAAGGGTACAGAGAAGATTTACAAGGAGGTTGCCAGGACCAGAGGGTCTGATCTCCAGGGAGAGGTTGAATACACTATTCCCTGGCGCGCAGGAGGATGAGGGGTGATCTTATAGAGGTGTATAAAATCATGTGAAGAATAGATCGGGTAGATGCACAGAGTCTCTTGCCCAGAGTAGGTGAATCAAGGACCAGAGGACATAGGTTTTAAGGTGAAGGGGAAAAGATTTAATAGGAATCAGAGGGGTTAATTTTTCACACAGAAGGTGGTGGGTGTATGTAACAAGCTGCCAGAGGAGATAGTTGAGGTTGGAACTATTCCAATGTTTAAGAAACAGTTACACAGATACAAGGATAGGACAGGTTTGGAGGGATATGGACCAAACGCAGGCAGCTGGGACTAGTGTAGCTGGGACATTGTTGGCCGGTGTGGGCAAGTTGGGCCGAAGGGCCTGTTTCCACACTGTATCACTCTGTGCTCCAAGTTACAATGGCAACTTGCCAACTTGTCCAGCGTCATGCTATAGGCTTCACTGAGATTTTGCTGCATCTTCCCTCTCCTTTACGTCCGGCATTCAGTGCTGTTGCGTGCACATAGCAAACCACCACCATTCTTAACAGTTAGGTGCAGATTGAAGCATCTCGTCACACCTGTTGTGGCACCTTCAACCAATGGTTTGCTTAATAACATTTCAGTCAGACAGTGCATCTTCATTGACTTGAGGCATATCAGTTTTTTCATGGTAATTTTATTGCTGAATAACCAGTGAAAATGGAAACCGTGAAGACAAAGGAATTTGGGGAGTTGCATGAATAGTATCCTGCGTACAAACCAGCAGCCCGTAAGTGGCATGTAATCCTTTCTGATTCGTGAGAACTCCAGACTGCTTTGAGGTTGCTTTGATTGTCACATGGTTATGCAGGGAATGGAGGGATATGTACATGTTCAGGCAGACAAGATTAGTTTCTCTTGCCAGCAAGTTTGGTACAGACTTTGTAGGCTGAAGGGCTTGTTCCTGTGCTGTAAACTTATATGTTCTACGCTCTCTGTAACCATATACCTGTGGAAATGCAGCAGATTCAGCAGCCTTCCCATTTTTGCTGGCACCCTCATTGATGAAATCAATGTATATAGTAGTCCTCACGTTCAAGATGATTCCAGGAATAAGTGGGTTAGCATTTGATGAGTGTTTGACAGCACTAGGCCTCTACTCACTGGAGTTGAGAAGATTGATAATAGACAATAGACAATAGGTGCAGCAGTAGGCCATTCGGCCCTTCAAGCCAGCACCGCCATTCAATGTGATCATGGCTGATCATCCACAATCAGCACCCTGTTCCTGCCTTCTCCCCGTATCCCTTGACTCCGCTATCTTTAAGAGCTCTATCTAACTCTCTCTTGAAAGCATCCAGGGGGACCTCATTGAAACTTACAGAATAATGAAAGGCATAGATAGAGTGGATGTGAGAGGATATTTCCACTGATGGGAGAGTCCAGGACCAGAGGTCATAGCCTCAGAATTAAAGGGCGCTCTTTTAGAAAGGAGGTGAGGATGATCTTCTTTAATCAGAGGGTAGTTAATCTGTGGAACTCTTTGCCACAGAGGGCTGTGGAGGCCAAGTCTCCACTTGGATATTTTAAAGGCAGATATAGACAAATTCTTGTTTAGAACGGGTGTCAAGGGTTATGGGGAGAAGTCAGGAAAATGGGATCAAGAAAATGGGATCAGGATGCAGAGATCAGCCATGATTGAGTGGCAGAGTAGACTCGATGGACCGAATGCCACTCCTATAACTTGTGAACTTGTGAAGATATACATCGCTAGTATGATGTCCTTGAAATCCAGAACTACAGTGAGTATAGCAACCACAGGCAGGGCATATCGACTGGGTCCAGTAATCATGTGTAAGAAGGAACTGCAGATGCTGGTTTACACTGAAGATAGACACGAAATACTGGAGTCAAAGATGCAGAGGGTCAGGCAGCATCTCTGGAGAAAAGGAATTGGTGACGTTTTGGGTCGAGACCCTTCAGTCTCATGAAGGGTCTCAACCCGAAACGCCACCTATTCCTTTTTTCCAGAGATGCTGCCTGACTCTCTGAGTTACTCCAGCATTTTGTGTCTATCTTTGGATCCTGTAATCAGCTGGTCTTGTGGTCCCATTCAATAAGATATGCCAACCACCCGGCTTGATAGGGTGAGTCTCCCTAGTCTCCTGAGACAACACTGTTCCAATATATCAAGTAAATTGTGCTTCTGGCTATGTGCCCAGTGTACAGTAACAACCTCACGAAAGCAACTCTGCTGTGACCCCACTTTATCTCTAGCTGCCTGTGGTTCAGTAAAAAGCAGCTGCTGATGCTCGGTCCTTTGTGTTTGCTGGGCCTACTGCTGCCTAAACATAATTCAACGGGCAACTCCCAAACTGCAGATGCTGAAATGCAACTTTATTACTATTAATCTCAGCAATTTCTACAGAATGAACAGTTTTCTACAGAATGAACCAGCACAATACATGTGAGTAAAAGGTTTTATAAAGTTATTCAGGAGAGCAGCCATGAAGCTGCAATATTTATAATGAGATAATGTCGTCAGCACCTTTCCACCCCAATTCAATATCGTCTACTGTCACCAAGGTTTCACTGGCAACTTTCAATGAGTTGTCAATTGTTCTCGCAAACTTAATTCACAGGCAGGCTATGAAATTCATTAACTCTCAGGGGATAGAACCACAATGATTCGTAAAGCAGGTCTGCCTACAACTGGATACGTAAAAGCAGAACAAAGAAGGTTATTTCATTCGGCAAAATCAAAGCAAAGAAATATGAAGAAAGACATTGCAAAAAGTGTGATGGTCAGGGAGGGTCATGGGGAAAACAGCAGAATCACAAAAATGTCATTAACAAGTATGACATTGTTTTCAAAAACAATGTTTTATACAAAAACAAGTTAAATAATTCAAATTAAACAAGATAATTGAATTCAAAAAATAAGTTTTTTTCAGTCCATGGTTGAAAAATGTATACAGATTGGGAACAAACTAAAAATATACAACAGTCAATGGTGTGAATTCCAAAAAAAAACAATGTAATTTTTTTGTCAGGTTGTATTCTTGAAGGAAATATGCCATTATTTCCTTCTGAAATCAAATCATTATTATTTCCTTTCTATCAACTTTATAATCAAAACACCTACCTTGAATTTTATACACCAACCTATTTTTCATATACTATAATAAATTTAGACATTAAAAAAAAATTGCTTCGATCCATTTCCCTTACACCAGTCCATAAACACAAATGCAAACTACAAATCCCAAGATAACTTCATCAACGTGATTAGGTTTCATTTTCTCTGGTCGTTAAAGTAATATTAAAGTATTTTTAAAATTCATATAAACAATTTTCGTCAACCAAAATTATTTCAGGTAGAATGTTTTCTACATTGCTGAATTGCAGAAACATGCTTTTCCAAGACAACTTTTAAAGTTTGCACTGAAGTGGGAACATAATAACAATTGGACAGTATACTATTTACTCGCATTTGGAAGAGAATGGGATAATTAGGGATAGTCAACATGGGTTTGTCTGGTGCAGGTCATGTCTTCGTAACGAGCAACTTTTTGAGGAAGTGACAAAAGTGATTGATCAGGGTAGAACAGTGGATGTTATTTACCTGGATTTTAGTAAGGCAACTGATTAACTCTCTGATGTTAGGGTGATCCAGAAGATTAAAATGCATGGGATTCATAGTTACTTGGTCGTTTGGATTCAGAACTGGCTTACTCATAGAAGAGAGAGGGTTGTGGTGGAAGGATGTTATTCTGGTTGGAATACTGTGATCTGCAGAGACCTACAGAGATCAGCGCTGGGACCTCTGTTGTCTGAGATCAACATAAACGACAGTGGCATAAATATGTGTTTAGTTTAGAAATACTGTGTGAAAACAGACCATTCGGCCCACAGAGTCTGCACCAACCAGTGATCCCCACACATTAACACTATCCTACACACATTAGGGGCAATTAGATTTATACCAAGCCAATTAACGTTCAAACCTGCAAGTCTTTGGAGTATGGACGGAAACCAGACCAGCAGGAGAAAACCCACGTGGTCACGGGGAGAATGTATAAACTCCGTGCCGACAGCACCCGTCAGGATCGAAACCGGGTCTCTGGCGCTGTAAGGCAGCTACTCTACCGCTGGGTCAGCATGTCGCCCAGTGTTATTTGCTCTATAAAATTGTAGATTGCCGGGACAGTGCCCAATGACTCACCTCACGAGCAATGGTAGTAATGAAGGCTGGTGGTCTGGCTGTGGCGATGAGTGAAAGAGCGTGACGTGATGAGCGGGCGGAGTCAGCTGCTGGGTTGAGTGGCAGTCCCACTGTAATGCTGAACAGGATCAAACACGGAGGAAGAGGGGAAAAACACATTGAGAATCACAGACTGAAAAGATCAGCAGTTTATAATCATCCATAAAGATCAACGGAATCATTCAAACTTTGAAAAGATTCTCATATGAGCACTCCATCAAATTTTATTTGATAAATCTGTTGAGGAGCTTGGGACATTTGACCTCATAAAATATAAAATGAGCATATCTATCTATATTACTAAAAGTCTGTTCTTGACCGGTTTTGGCCATCTGTGCTGCGATTTCGGAGAGAATGCCGCCACCTACGGCCGTCATTTTTGGCCACCTTGCTCAGAACCCTCCTCCGCCGTATGTGTGCCGAGGATTTTTTCCGTCGATGAAAAATGACAGAGATATTAATGATTCTACAAAATTCCTCATTCTCTCTGCTGCCCCTGCTGGCGGCAGGGGGGAGGGACTATAAAACCAGGAAGTGGTGTGCCTCAATCAGTGCCTGCAAGCTGGAGGAAGGCAGAGGGTCACGTTTCTCTGAGCTGTGAATAACACTGAACACATGTCTACTCAAATGTAAGTGTCCTTAGTGGTTCTAAAACGCTTGCAGAATGGGTCTATTGGTTCTAAAATGTTTGCAAAAAGTGTTTATTGGATCAAAATGTTTGCAAAAAGTGTCTCTTTTGGTTCTACAATGCTTGCAGAATGTGTCTTTTTTGGTTCTAAAATGTTTTTTAGGTTCTCCCCCCCCCCTCTCCTCTCCCTCTCCTCTTCTTCCCCCCCCTCTCCTCTCCCTCCTCTTCCGTCTGCCCCCCCCCCCTCTCCTCTTCCCCCCCTCTCCTCTTCCCCCCCCTCTCCTCTTCCCCCCCTCTCCTCTTCCCCCACCCTCTCCTCTTCCCCCCCTCTCCTCTTCCCCCCCCTCTCCTCTTCCCCCCCTCGTCCTACTTCCACCCCCTCTCCTCTTCCAGCCCTCTCCTCTTCCCCTCTTCCGTCTTCCCCCCCCTCATCCATCTTCCCCCTTCCCTCTTCCCCCCCTCTCCGCTTCCCCCCCTCTCCGCTTCCCCCCTCGCCTCTTCCCCCTCTCCCTCTTCCCCCCTCTCCCTCTTCCCCCCCTCTCCTCTTGCCCCCCCCTCTCCTCTCCCCCCTCGCCTCTCCCCCCTCTCCTCTCGCCCCCCCCCTCTACTTCTTCTCCCCCCTCTCTCTCCCTCCCTCCTCTTCGCCCAGCCTCTCTCCCCCTCTCCACCCCCTCACCCCTCCTCGCCCCCCATCTCCTCTTCACCCCCCCTCTCTCCTCCTCCTTCCCCCCTCTCCTCTTCCCCCCCTCTCCTCTTCCCCCCCCCTCTCCTCTTCCCCCCCTCTCCTCTTCCCCCCACTCTCCTCTTCCCCCCACTCTCCTCTTCCCCCCACTCTCCTCTCCCCCCCCCCTCCTCTCCCCCCCTCTCCTCTCCCCCCCCTCTCCTCTCCCCCCCCTCTCTTCTCTCCCCCCTCTCTTCTCCCCCCCTCCTCTTCCCACCCTCTCTCTCTCCCCTCTTTTTCTCCCCCTCTCTCTCCCCTCTTTTTCTCCCCCCTCCCCTCCATCCCCTCCCCTCCACACACCCCTACCCCCTTCCCTCCACCCTCCCTCCCCCTCCCTGCTCCCCACCTCTCCCCTCCCCTCTCAGCACACCCTCATCTCTCCCCTCTCTCCCCCCCCTCTCCCCCTCTCCTCCTCCCCCCCCCTCTCCTTCCCGCCCCCCCCTCTCCTGCCTCCCCCCTCTCCTCCCTTCCCCCCTCTCCTCCCCCCCTCATCCTCTCCTCTCTAGGTGTGACTGCAAGTTGGGGGCTATGCGTCAGTAGATAGGTTGTTTATGGGATAAAAGGAGAAAATTAATAATATTAATATAATATCAAGGGGGGTAATTAGCTTGAGTGCGGGTGGGGGGGGGGATAGTTAGTGTGTGTGATGCTGCATGCCGCCTCCCCCCCCCACAACCGCACGTTGGGAGAACAGACCCAACGGGTCTGCACTTGGTCTAGTATATAGATACACACATACATATATATATGTGATATATATAGATACACACATACATTTTTTTTTTAAAATTATGTTTATTAAAAGCATTTGTACAAATAGTAATAAACGATAAATATGTTACAGAATTCTTACATAGCTTCAAAGTTTTTTTTTAAAGAAAAGAAATAAAGAAAGAAAGAGATAAGAGAAACTATAAACTAATAAAAAGAAAGAAAGCGAGAAAGAAAAGAGATTACAAATATAAAGATTGTGGAGATAGATCCGGGAGATATTGAGTATAGTTGTTCATCCAACCCTAAACTCAAGTTATGACTTTAATTTTGTGTTAAACCAGTTTACTTTTTAAAAAATTCAATAAATGGAGACCATATTTTTATAAGACTAAAGAAGGGTCTCGACCCAAAACATCACCCATTCCTTCTCCTCGGAGACGCTCCGGAGTTACTCCAGCTTTTTGTGTCTATCTTCTTTTTATAAAATCAACTTTATTTGGTATCACATATAAACTAAATGTTAACGTATTACACTATGGCAATAATTAAACTGTAAAGAGACATCACAAATGGCTTTCACTGGTGGATAGAAAATCAACATATTTTATGAATTAAATTTCTGTTTATTAAAAACGTTTAATAATAAGAGCAAAGCAAAAAATAATAAGAGCAAAAACAACTCAAATAATTTTCAAATTTAACTTATAAATTAAAGTACATAAAACGCATTGGCATTTTCTATTCTACATAAGGAATTAAAGGATAATTTAATGTTAGGTTTTTGTTTCTGTACCAGCTCCAGTATTAACAATACTCATCATAACACGCATGCTAAAGCATCAACACTCATTTCCTTTATTGAAAGAATTAAACAAGTGATTTCTAAAATAATCTAAAGAACAGGTTTCCTGAGTGCGCGTGGGAGCAGTAAATTAAAAATGATCTGCTTTTATCCGCTTGTTATTAAGAAACTGTTCACTAACACGTCCAGGATATCTCTACTAAGCTGCATGTCATTGATTTGTAGCCTATGCTAAAAGCATTTTCAAAGGATACCTCCCACTGTCCTTTTTTGGAAATACAGCGTAAAATACTGAATAGCCGGGTAGAGTTTGGAATTTGGTAACAGATAAAACACCAGTATGGTACTTTTGCAGCATTCATCTGTTCACAAATAATATCCTTCATTTAAATACCAACCCATTATCCAAAGGATTTTATATTAAACATAATGATTTGAGTTGGGCGTGAAAATAAAGTGTTACTTCAACCTTTCATTAAAAAATATCTTAAAATGTGTCCAAATGTTGGTGCAAATAAACTATAATGGAAATACTCAGCAACTTAAAATTATTCAAGGTAAGGTAGATTGACTCTTTCAAATATTGACAATTGTGGAACTTGGAAGTTTTTTTATTTGCAATTTCTCTAACACTATAATGTCACAACACTATATACTGCTCCGGTACTTTTGCCTTTGCACTACCTATTGTACTTGGGTGTGGATTGGTTCTATTTGATTTGACTGATTTGCACAGAAATAAGGTTTTATGCTGAATTTCAATATTCATAACAATAATAAATCAATATCAATACAACCACTAATTCCTATGCTTCATTAGCACTGTTATCAGCAATGATGACTTAAGGGGCAGTCCCACTTAGAGGACCTAATCTGCAAGTTTAGAAGAGTGTCTTCGACCTTCAAACTCGCAGCATGGTCAACATGTGGTCCTAGGAGGTTCTATGAGGTCGCTGGAACTATCCTTCATGCTCGAGGGAAGTTCCCGAATACTCGTGGCCTCAGCTAGGGCGCGGAAAATATTTCAGCATGTTGAAAATTTTTCCGCGAGTAAAATTTGGTCGGCATAGGTCTTTTTAACTCGTAGTGCAGTGGAGTGGGGTAGCTATTTAGTTACAGGCAGTCGAGGGCAGCCGTAGGCAATCTCCTTCGCTGACCGGGCATTTTGATTGGCTCATTGGAGTTTTCCGGACCAAGGAAGACCTACCGGTAGGTTAAATGCCCGCTAAACTTTGTTATACTTCTTAAAAGTGTCTCCATTGCTTCTCCCCTCTTTCTCTTGCCTTGTCTCTTCTCTTCCCCCCCCCCCCTCTAAAAGACTTACCGTTACTGTGCAGCCGTTTTACCTTCTGCTTCATCGTGGGTGTGAATTTCAGACAGCGCTCCCCCGCTTTCCCTGGCCCCCGCCTTCGGTGTGTGTGTGTGTGTGTGTGTGTGTGTGTGTGTGTGTGTGTGTGTGTGTGTGTGTGTGTGTGTGTGTGTGTGTGTGTGTGTGTGTATGTGTGTGTGCATGCGTGTGTGTGAGCGGTCGGTCGATTCAGCTCGCGGCTTCAACGCGGACGGTCAATCCAGATCGAAGTTTTCCCAGCGAGTGCCCTCAAGCTTGAAGATCGAAGTCACTCTTCTGGACTCACGGATTAGGTCGCCCAAGTGGGACAGCCCCTTTACTTCCATACTGGGTTTCACAGGTACTCAGTTGATTGATGCGGCCAATGTCTAGAATATAAACTCTTCTACGGATGGGTTGGGAGGTACCTGAGAGGGCAGAATGTTAGATTCCAAGGTAGTTCTCATTTTTCTGCTGATGCCGGCTTCTATGTCCTGATGCCTGACCCTTCTTATGGGTACTGTCCACACTTTCCAGAGTCCCAGAATGAACACTTATTGCCAAAGAGGAATGTGGTACAATGGAGATAAGGTAGAGTAGCTTTGTCTTGACTTAATAAGCGTAAGGCTCACCCACCCATATAATTTGGTAAATGCATTGATAATAGCTCCCAGATTGCTTGCACACTACAGCTTGACTACTGAGGGTTGGGACGAGAACTGGTGAACATGGAATCGCTATAATCCGTGGGCCGAAGAGCACGTTTCCACGCTGTATTTCTAAACTAGAGAGCGTTAGCTAAAGGAAGAGATTGGACATACTTGGATTGCTTTGTCTGACCATTGGAGATTGGGTTTTCTCCAACCGGACGACATAGTTGTAAGATGAGAGGGTTCGAGTTTAAAGGAAATTTACGTGGCAAGATTTTTTTTTACATAGAAATTGACAGGTGTCCAGAACAGACAGCCAGGGGAAGTATTGGAAGCACATACAATAGCAACGTTTAAGAGGTAATTAGACAGACAGAAGAACAGACGGGAAATTGAGGGATACGCTCCTTGCAGCGACACATCTACAGTTTAAATGGGCATTGTGTCAGCACAGACATCATGTGTTGATGGACCTGTTCCTGTGCTGTGCTATGTTCAATTGGGATTTCAGAACAATGGGGAGATAATCAGAAATTCATTGTATACTGGCTTATATTTGTGCATCATGCAAACGAAAAAAAAGTGCATTTTGACACACAGACATTTATACCTACATACATACATTCTTGCATAAATATGTTCTGCGCAGTATCCCATACACGTGTTTTACATAAATAGGAAACCAACAGATTATATATGAAAAAGAATAAAAGTTAGAATTGGATGAAAGAACGTAGAACAGCATAGGAACAGCTTTTTGGCCACAATGCCTATGCAGAATGTAATGCCAAGACCAACCCATATCTCCCTGCACATAATCCATATCTTTCCATTCCTTGCACATCCACATGCTTCATGCTTCATCCAAAAGTATCTTAAATCCCACTATCATATCTACCTTAATCCAGTGTGATCCGGGCACTCACAAGCTAAGAGATTAGTTTACAAACTTAAAGCACACGGCATTGGGGGTTCAGTATTGATGTGGATAGAGAACTGGCTGGCAAACAGGAAGCAAAGAGTAGGAGTAAACGGGTCCTTTTCACAATGGCAGGCAGTGACTAGTGGGGTACCGCAAGGCTCAGTGCTGGGACCCCAGCTATTTACAATATATATTAATGATCTGGATGAGGGAATTGAAGGCAATATCTCCAAGTTTGCGGATGACACTAAGCTGGGGAGCAGTGTTAGCTGTGAGGAGGATGCTAGGAGACTGCAAGGTGACTTGGATAGGCACATCTCCCTTAAACATTGCCTCTTTCACCTTAAAGCTACGCTCTCTGGCATTTGATATTTCCATCCTGGGGAATAGGTTCTGACTGTCTACCCCATCTATACCTCTCATAATTTAATATACTGCTATCAGGTCTCCCCGTAACCTCCAACATTCCAGAGAAAACAATTCAAATCTGATAATATGCTCTAATCCAGGCATCATTCTGGCAATCCTAATCCGCACCCATTCCAAAGCTTACACATTCTTCCTATAATGTGGCAACCAGACTGCAGGCAATACGTCAAATATCTATATTACTAAAAGTTTGATCTTGACCACTTCCTGGTGTTCTGTATATTGATTTTAGAAAAAACACTGCCACTTACGGCTGCGATTTTTGGCCATGTTATTCAGTCCCCCTCCGCTGCGCAGGACAAGAGGATTTTTCCCATCAATTAAAAATAAAAGATTTTAAAAATGTGTTAATAAAGTGTTTAAAAAATGTTGAGATTCGCTCTCCTGAAGACCACGCCCCTTCGGGAGGGACTATAAAACCCGGAAGTGTGAGTGCCTCAGTCAATCTCTGCAAGATGGGGGAGCGAGAGGGTCACGTCTCTAAGTCTGAGCTGTGAATAACACTGAACAAATGTCTACTAAACTGTGAGTGGTTTTACTGACCTGTCCGTGCCCTTAATGTGGTTTGAAAATGTAGTTTGGAAATGCTAAAGCTGTGTTGCCTTTGGTTTGGAAATGCTAAAGCTGTGTTGCCTTTGGTTTGGAAATGCTAAAGCGGTATTGCCTAATTAAAGTTGCCTTGCCTAATTAAAGTTGCCTTGCCTGATTAAAGTCGCCTTCGATATAATTAAAAGTCTAATCGTGACCATTTCCTGTTTGCGTTTTATATTGATTTTAGAAAAAACACTACTACGTACGGCTGTGATTTTTGGCCATCTTACTCAGAGTCCCCCTCCGCTCATCAGGTGCCGAGGATTTTTCCCATCGAAGAAAAATAAAAGAGTTATTAGTGTTTAAAAAATGTTGGGTCTATCACGCCATGAAGGCCACGCCCCTTCTGGCAGGGAGGGGGGGGAGGGACTATAAAACCCAGAAGTGTGGGCGTGGCTCAGTCTCTGCAAGGGAGGAGGTAGAGGTCACGACTCGCTGTCTTTAGTGGCCTTGCACCCTGCTTCAAATGGTAAGAAACTGCACTTGAATTTGGTGGCCTTGCACCCTGCTTGAAATGGAATTTCAAGGAATAGCCATGAGTCAACTGCCAGCCCACCAGCCGTGAATGAGTGAGCTGCCAGCACAACAGGCCCACAATGTCCATACTTGCCCTCTGGAAACCAGTCCCTTCAGCCCACAACACCCATACTAGCGCTCCAGAAAGCCCCCCACTGGCCACCAATACTGGAATTGGTGGAGAGGTGGAATATTGCGTTGGGGGACCAGCCCTCCCGTGTGATGTTGGGACCCAACGGGTCCCACTTAGTCTAGTTAAGTTATAAAATATATTGAGATGATTTAGTGGCCACTATTCTCTCAAGCAGTGAGCCATTTAACACAGTTCACCCCATGGATGATGCATGTATGAAAGTACATATGTTGGTTAAAGTAGTACTCAACCTGTCGTTGGTTTCTAATTGGGAATGCAACAGAATACATCCTCCTCAAAATGAATACATATTGAAGCATCTTTAAAATACACTACGCAGCCTCTCCTTGGAGGCACTGACCAAATCACGGTGAGAAAAGGATTAGATTTTTTTCTCTGTGGAGCCTCTCATCTCAAAACATGGCCATAAATGTGGAAAGTATGAAGCAACTGGACAGGAAAGGTTTAGAG
This sequence comes from Amblyraja radiata, assembly GCF_010909765.2. Taxonomy (NCBI): domain Eukaryota; kingdom Metazoa; phylum Chordata; class Chondrichthyes; order Rajiformes; family Rajidae; genus Amblyraja; species Amblyraja radiata. The sequence goes on from NC_045956.1 coordinate 153,851,064, forward strand.
AGATATAGGCTAGGCGCAGGTATGTGGATCTGTCTCAGCTTGGTCAGCATGAACAAGATGAGCTAAAGGGCCTGTTTCCATGCTGTACACCCCTATGACTCCAGTACCTAAGTCAGATTGTTGGGGAAAAACATAATTCTAGATACAGTTGTCATGGTAATACTGGACTGAGAGGACATTGCATTGATAGATACGTCATCTTTCAGCTGAAATGCTCCAGAAAATCTATCTGTTGTCTTGTTTCAATGTTGAAGGTATAAATTACCTTCTGAAATAATATCAAGCCTTTTCCCACTATCTTATCTTCGTGATCAACCCTTCCTGCAGATTTTCATCTACTTAAGAGCAACTGAAAATGGACAGACAGCCATAACAGGAGGAACGCGAGTCACTCTGAAGCTGTGGTTGCATGAACACTGGAACTGGGATCTAATGCAAAGGAGCCTGTCCCTGAAAGACCCTCACTGGTGTAGCCATTGTTAGTTAGCAGAATCAAAGTTTCCCATTGAGGGAAGGCACAAAAAGTTCAGTCATCCTCCTCTGATGATCTTTGATGTTCACCCGTGGTCAGGGCCTCCCGAACCCTCCGCAGTCGCCGCTACGGGTGGCCCGATGTTCAGGCCTGCTCGCCGGGATGATGGAACTCCGATGTCGGACCGGCTTGGAGCTCCGAATCGGCCACTTCCTACTGTGGCTCCCGAAGTTCACAGGCCGCGAGACCCACGCCGGCGGCCCCCAGCAAAGGGATCCCAGGACTCCGCGTCGCCGATGTCAGCGCCGCCTGCGCTGGAAGCCCCACGAATCACAGCTCCGCGGTGTTGAATCAGCAGGCCCAACATTCCGGAGCTTCAAACGGGCGATCCAGGGAGGCATCGCCTGCTCCGCGATGAATCCAGCACTGCGCTGCCGCTGCTGAAGCTCTGGTCGGGTCCCTGGTCCCCGGCAGGAAAGGTCGCGCCAATCCAGTTGATAGGCCGCATGGAGGGGGGCGAGGACGCGACTCGCAGAATATTTGCATCCTCGCCAGGAAGTGACTGAGAAATGGTTTCCCCCTTACCCTACCCCCTTCCCCCACATAGAAAAATTAAAGAAACCTCCAAAACAAACTGTTAAGACAGACTAAAATAAAAAAAGATAGAAAAAACAGGCAGACTGTAGGCAGAGGCTGCCATCAATGCGGCGCCCCTAGTGGATAGTTAGCTAGATAGCTGCCGGCGCCACTTTCTCAGGCTGGGGTTCGACACCATAAAGTTGATGTTTGCCTTCAGCTAGATCCCGCGCATGGCTGGCTGCCAATGGCCGCTGGTGGCTGCACCCGAAAGGGTCGCACCCCAGCGGATGGCAGCTGACGTGCCAAGATGAGCTGCAGAGAATTCCTCCTCTTTCTCTTTCCAAGTAGCTGCTGAGATTAAAATCGAATTTCTAACCATTGTGAGTCAAGCTGCAACCAATTTTTTTGGGGGTTTAAATATGTGGGCAAGAGACTAATTGGACAGCAGAATGTTTGGGGTAATAGTTTGATCACTGCTGTTGTGCGCTTTGTTTTAGTATCCTGAGAATTTAAAATGAACAGGGATCATATATATTTAATATTTAACCCATTGGGTTGTGCCTTGTATTGGGTTTTGATAAGATGTGAGAAATCTGGTGTGTAATGCTTTTCTTGCCAAATAGCCTGCAACCTTCACAGGATAGAATAATAGACCATGTTTAACAAGGACTCCCAAATCTCAGTATGTCTCATAGCAACACGCAACAGTTGAGTGCCTGTTACCCAAAGTTATTGTTGGCCACTGTCTTCCTCTCCAGCAGGTTAGTATTGTAATGAGGCAGCTTTCACCCTGCTCCTTGTCCCTGCCACTGCAAACCTGATCTCCATTCCGGGCTCAGCTCCACCCTACTGACTAACCAGGAGTAAGATGAGCATAGCATAGCACAGCCGTACTGCCTTAGAGCAGTTGGCAGATAATTTTATTCTCAGCTGCAAACAGCTCATTTTGAACCAGAGAGCTGTAGGACCAGGGTAACAATCGCACTGTCATTGTGTATATCTCAAAGCCTTGTTCTGTTCTGCAGCAGAGCACAATACACTGCATATGGTCAGCATGTTCCATCCAACCTATTGCTACCTCTGCCAGTTATTGATTACAATGCGATCAGGATTAAATTGTTTAAATGCAACAAGAAGGCATTTTTTCAGCTGCAGTTTGTGTTTAGTTGACATGCACAATTAACACATTAGACAACATCTTAATTTGTATTTGTGTTAAACACATTAATTAATACCAATGAAATATAACCCCTATATTTTACAGAGTTAAATCCATTTGTTCATCCCATTCACAACCAGCTTCTATTTCCACCTGTCATTCTGCATCAACCAGTCACAATAAAAAACATTGTGTCCATTTTTGAAAGAGGTAACATATTTAAGACAATCACAAACATAGAATTGAAGGGGAGATAAAATATTCTTTACACAAAGGACATTTGAATTGTGGAAGTACAGGTAATACATTATTTAAAAGAGGAATTAGTTGCTTAAAACAGAGGAATATTTACAGACTTAGGGGAAGACTTAGAGGACAGTGGTGTTGTACTAATTGATTCACATGGAGAAAACCAAAGGCAGAGATTAACTGGCCTCTTGTAACATTTAATGATTAAAATAAAAATTAATCTACCATTCAGTTACAGGCCCCATAATATTTCTTGCTCATGTTGGAAAAAGCAATTTTTTTAAATTACTCCACATTTCTGAATTGCAAACACACCAGACCTTCACGAATCTCATTTAACCTACTGATTACATTTTAAACAGCTGTTCTTTTTATTGCAAATTTACATTACTTAAATCTCCTTTTCCGTTTACTTGGTTTCTGAATGCATGTAGAAATGAAAGTAGCTACTTCAAATAATTAATG